>NW_027287503.1:0-54891 GCF_022747635.1 Hetaerina americana | reverse complement strand
GTACCGACGTCCGAAGCCGTTGGAGACGGAGCAAACTCGTCACGGCCGGGTCGCCACTGCGCGCCCTCGGCTACTACATTGTTTTTCCCGCCCGCTCACGGGGCTAAAGCATAATTCGGCGCCATCCTCGACTTTGTTGTACGTGAACTTTGACGTCCCATTCGCGTGCGTACAGTTCATTTCTTTTTCCCCTTCGGCCACCCCATGCAACCATTTCGAAGCCCACGCGGACGCGTCGTAAGGCGTGCGCTTAACGGGTGACTCCGTCTCCATTTGCGACTCGATAATCCTTTCCCACGGGCGCGGGAGGTGGGTGCGTCGCGACGCCCCCGAGTCGTCGAAAAATGCATAAACGTCCGCTTACGGGACAGGCACCGGGGAGGAACAGGAGGAAGGTTTGACAGGCGCCGAGTCAGGGGGAAGGCGTCCGAAGGGACCGTCTTCTCGGGGCCGCTTTCCGCGGCCGGCGCGCGGCCCACCGGGTCGCGAGCGCGTCCAATACCAGGTGAAGGATGGCCTCGAACGTACGTTACCTCGGATCTCGAGGAATCGACCCCGGTAGAAACGTGTGCAACGTTTATTCCCGGGTACGCCTTCGACAGGACGACAACCCGTATTTTGACGACCCGCTGCACACGAACTGGGCTCGCCAAACGCCTGGCGCCGCCACGGCCGACAGGGTGGAACCCTGACGGGCGCCGCGGCGCAAGGCGCCCTCGTTACGCGCCCCCGACACTCTCCGAAACGCGAAAGTCGGAGGAGGAGTGGAGTACAAACAATCCGAGAAGCGCACCGGAGGCGAGAGGAAGAGATCGTATTTTGCTCCGAAATGGTACGATAGCAAGGTGGACTTTCGTATGAAATCCATGTCTTGGTAATTTTCTCTTTCTATCATCACGCAGCAGCCGATAACATGGCAGACGCAGCATCTGGAGCAGCGGCAGCCGCACCACCGGCAGCCCAGCCTTCGGGCACCGTCGCAGTAAAACCCCTGCCTTCTTCAGGAACCTCCGCGGCTTCCAAGAAGGCCAGCAAGGGCGGAGCAGCCAAGAAGGCTCGCGCAAAGCCGTCGCACCCGCCCACTTCCGAGATGGTTAACAACGCAGTCAAGGGCCTCAAGGAGCGCGGTGGCTCTTCCCTTCAAGCCATCAAGAAGTACATCGCAGCCAGCTACAAAGTGGACGCCGAGAGGCTCTCGCCTTTCATCAAGAAGTACCTCAAGGCGGCCGTCACCGCCGGAACTCTCGTCCAGACCAAGGGAAAGGGCGCCTCAGGTTCCTTCAAGCTGAGCCACAGCAAGAAGGCCGCACCCGCGGCAGCCAGCGGGACGACCAAGGCGAAAAAGGTCGTCAAGAAGACGGGAGTAAAGAAACCGAAAGCGGTCGGAGCCAAGAAGTCCTCCGAGAAGGCGTCCAGTGGCACCAAGAGGTCCGCGCCCAAGGAGCGAAGCAAGTCCGCGCCACCAGCCAAGAAGGCGAAGAAGGCGGCGGACAAGCCAAAGAAGAAGCCGGCGGCTGGGAAACCCGCCGCCAAGGCGGCAAAGTCCCCGTCGAAGGCGAAAAAGGCGGCCACCAAACCCAAGACCCCCAAGCCCAAGAAGACGCCCACCAAGGCCAAGCCCGCCGCCAAGAAACCTTCCGCCGCCCAGAAAAAGAAGTGAACCATCACTGCTTCGCCACCGGCGCACCTAGGACAGCAGACAGCGTCCAATCTCGGTCCTTTTTAGGACCATCATGTCTTCCAAAGATGCTTGCCACTCAATGCCCACGCCACTGAGCACGCCCAAAGTTAACATTTATCATGATTAATGCCATGCAAAAACAACGGTCCTATTTAAAATTGATGATGCGACATGGACGGACGAAAAAAAAAATTAAGAATAACATTCATAGAACGTGTAAAATGAACAACACGTCACGGAGTATTGTTTTCTTTTCGTTAAGCGCGTCAGGTAAGCATCGCACGAACTTTTATTTCATCTCATTTCATGCGTAGCCGTGCAAACGCACTTGCCATGCGCAAAGGAAATTTCATGTCGTCCATCATTCCAATGGATTTACATCGTCGTTAATTATTGTGCGATCGTGCTAAATTCAAACTTTTAAGTATGTACTGGTCCTGAAAAGGACCTTTGTTTTTCGGCCGAAAGTAGCTTTCTAAGCTCGCTCTCCGCGGATACGGCGGGCCAGCTGGATGTCCTTGGGCATGATGGTCACACGCTTAGCGTGGATGGCGCAGAGGTTGGTGTCCTCAAAGAGACCCACTAGGTAAGCCTCGCTGGCCTCCTGGAGAGCCATGACGGCGGAGCTCTGGAACCGAAGATCGGTCTTGAAGTCCTGGGCGATCTCACGCACCAGGCGCTGGAAGGGCAGCTTGCGGATGAGGAGCTCCGTGCTCTTCTGGTATCTCCTGATCTCACGAAGGGCCACGGTACCGGGGCGGTACCTGTGGGGCTTCTTGACGCCTCCCGTCGCCGGCGCGCTCTTGCGAGCGGCCTTGGTGGCCAGCTGCTTCCTCGGGGCCTTTCCTCCGGTGGACTTGCGGGCTGTCTGCTTCGTACGTGCCATTTCTGCGATCTGTAAAAAGCCGGGTCAACGCCGTCTTTTAAGCACTTCCGAGAATGGCGCCAGATAGTACGGGCGACGCTGATTGGTGGAGAGGTCGGGTACGTCATCGCCGCGGCGGCGACGTTTATAAATACCGGCGAAGGTGCATTTCAGGTCATCAGACAGCAGCCCTTACTACGAGCAGACTACAGAGATGACTGGACGCGGCAAGGGAGGAAAAGGCCTGGGAAAGGGAGGAGCCAAACGTCATCGCAAAGTTCTCCGCGATAACATCCAGGGCATCACCAAGCCGGCCATCCGCCGTCTCGCCCGCCGAGGTGGAGTGAAGCGTATCTCCGGACTCATCTACGAGGAGACGCGCGGTGTGCTCAAGGTGTTCCTTGAGAACGTTATTCGTGACGCCGTCACCTACACCGAACACGCCAAGAGGAAGACCGTCACAGCCATGGACGTCGTGTACGCACTCAAGAGACAGGGCCGCACTCTCTACGGGTTTGGCGGTTAGACACGACGCGACGGGATCGCCATCCGACACCCGGCGTACGTCGATAAAAAAGGTCCTTCTAAGGACCAATACAATGTTCAGAGATGGAGCTAATCCTTTGCCATAACGGAACGAAAAATTATTCGCTATAGCGTATGTGACGGCGATAAATAGTAAAGTAAGACCTGTTCGAGCGCACAGGAAAAATGGCGGTGATAATAGAGTTGAAATTGTATGAGCCTTTACCGACGTTAAAGACATTGTCAGCGAATCGGAATAAGCACGTGGCAACGGACTGGCGACAATGTATATCGCGCCGTTGCAACCGTACATGAATAAGCACGTGGCAACGGACTGGCGACAATGTGTATCGCGCCGTTGCAACCATACATGTTAACAAGAAATAACGTAGTTAAGCGGCAGATTGCAGGTGAAATTTTATGACAGACTATGAAATACATTGTAAACGAAGCAGTGTCACCTTCAATCATTCTTCGTTGCATTTCAGCACAAACGCTTTCACTTTTTATACGCTTTATTTCCCATCGTTTACCTTAGCCCAATTATAGCTCCACGTTTCATTCGCTATGCTTATTACGTTTATTGTTATTATTATTTTTTTCACATGACATTTATCGCGTACATCTCTCTAGTATGTTCTGGTCCTGAAAAGGACCTTTTATGCGCACAGCGTGATGCTTATGCCTTCTTCTCAGTCTTCTTGGGCAGGAGCACCGCCTGGATGTTCGGAAGGACACCTCCCTGAGCGATGGTAACGCCCGACAGGAGCTTATTCAACTCCTCGTCGTTGCGGATGGCCAACTGCAAGTGACGAGGGATGATTCTCGTCTTCTTGTTGTCCCTGGCAGCGTTACCGGCCAACTCGAGGACTTCCGCGGCCAGGTACTCCATGACGGCGGCCAAGTAGACTGGGGCACCGGCACCAACACGCTCGGCATAGTTCCCCTTGCGGAGCAGACGGTGGATACGACCGACCGGAAACTGAAGACCGGCCCTGCTGGAGCGGGACTTGGACTTCCCCTTCACTTTTCCTCCCTTTCCTCGTCCGGACATGGCTGAATGCTTCTTTATCTGGTAGTGCTGTCTAATCGCTGTCAGACTCCTGGGCGCATTTATATAGGCTGCCGCCGTCCTAGCGACGCCACATCATGCTTTTACGTGATTGGTCGTCGAGGAGATTCGGCTCACGGAACGGACCAGGGGTACATAAGCAGGCGACTGATGTTCGTACTCTCAAACTGCTGGCACTCCTGGATATCGTCGAGAACTTCACGACTGCTTGGACTTCTCTGCATTCCCCCGTAACGACCGGACCGGATTATTGGATCTTCTCTCCTGGCTGACATTGCACTCCTGGACCTTTCTCACCGATCTGCACACTGACCTGGACCCGTTGGACAACTCAAATCTCCTGGAAACGACCTCTGGACCGAACGGACTTACTCTGATTGTTGGAAGCGGACGGCCCTTTTAGGGACCATATCTCCTGTCTCCGAGTGGGATCATCCATGCTGACTAAACTGATCTTAGCATCGCGAATAAGTATTCTCCTAGTGTAAACAATACGTGGCTGAGGCTCCCGGTGGGGAGGGCTAACCAGTCCCCTCTTCTCACTTCTGGGTGGTGCTCACGCACGTTTTATCATTTTGGTCGTCTTGTCCGTGGAGACCAGACAGAGGGCTTGCACCTCCATTGCACGTCTGGTTGAACCGGAGGGTCCACTTATTAGGGCTACACTATAGAGACACTATATAAACTCTATTTTAACCGTGTTTTAGCAAATCACAGTTAGAACAATGGATCCCGACAAACCGGATCCCTTGGCTCCTGATGGAGCAGAACCAATATCACCAAGCTCCACCTCCTCATCCTCACTACAAGAATTCCCGTCGCCTTCACTGTCTTCCCACTCCGATAAATCCTCACTCTCATCTCGTCCTGCCTCCCCTGAGCGACCAATCATTGCTCAGCATACTTCGACCATAATAACCAGACTGGCGAAGAGACTACGACAACCTGCTCCACCTGCCATTAAAAAAGGAAAAGCGAAGAGACAACCTGCCAATCCGAGTGACCACAGCAGTGCTGCGCTGGTGACCGAAGATCCGCCTACCCAAGAGAATCCACCCGCATCACCAGTTAATAGCCAGGTTAATTCTCAGCATCTACAAACTACTCCTCAGGATAGTCCTGAATCCCCACCCACCTCTCCTTCTACTGACTGGATAACAGTTGTTAAAAAACGCAAATTCTCCAACCTAGCTCCTACCAGCCCTTGTACTGATACCACCCTCCCAATGGAAGACCGTCCAGCCAAAAATTTACCGCCTATTCGCCTAGCCGCCTCCACCGCATACCAACAATACCTCCTGAAGCTCCAAACTATCACCAGCTACCAACCCAAGATCTCCTACAATAAATCCTTCATCCTTATCCACCCTCAATGTCCAAATGATCACCGTAAAATTCGTTCCTTCCTTGATACCAACAAACTTCCCTATTTTACCAATCCAACTCCCTCCGAGAAAATGAAATCCTTCGTCATCAAAGGAATCCCGCCCGTAACTCCCTTAGACCAAATAGCCAGAGACCTTGAATCGGATGGTTTTATAACTAAAGGTATAATACGAATGCAATCAGGCCCTGAACATCCCAAACCTTTCTTCTTCGTCAAAGTCACCTTGGAGGATAATTCGCAAGAAAGCGACTTCCTGGCTTTAAAAACGTACTGTGGCATAGATATTTCGATCTCTGAATTCATTCCCTCCTCTGATCCTGCGCAATGTGTGCAATGCCAAAGATTTGGACATACAAGGAATTATTGCCGCCTTCCCTTAAGATGCAGAAAATGTGGTGGTAATCATTCTAGGAACAATTGTCCGCTACCTCCCTCGAGTCCATTCTACTGCTGTAACTGCGGCGGTGCTCATACCGCAACTTACAGAGGCTGCCCCACATTCCTGGAGGCGAAAGCTAGCAAATTGGGTATCTCAGCTCCAACTCTGACCCAATCGTCTACAATCTACCCCGCTCCCCCCCCTGAAAATTACTGGGACAAAAGACAGGCTTCATGCTCAATCGATAACCTAATAGTACCGATACCTTCCTCTACAACCTCCGCTTTGCTAGCTACACCCCCCATCTGTCCACCACCTCCGCCTGTAGATGTTATCCTCCCCCCATATCCTGATCTAAGCTCAAATGACACAATTCCTACAACCTTCATCATCCCCCCTCCCCCTGAATTCCAAGATACCGACCGGAATGTCATCCCCGAACCATCCACCTCTTACCTTTCCTCCCCCTTTCAACCTACAACCTCTCTTAACAACCCACATACACAGCCTCTTTGCCTAGAAACTAGGAATATTCCCCATATCCAGATACCAAACTTAGAGTCCTCCCCCGACCTTGATTGGCCTCAGCTTGTTCAGCAAACCGTGTCGCTCTTAGCCGAAATTACGAAAGCACCCCCGCATGAACGCAGCACAGTCTTCATGAAGGCTTTCACATCCATAGCTCAGCAATTGTCACAATATGGCTGCAAATAAGGTTAATGTTGCCCAAATTGCCCATCTTAAGTTACTGGCCTGGAATTGCAATGGAATCCGCAATAAACTTGAGCAACTCCACCTTCTAATATCTAAACATAAACCGGACATCATAACGCTATCGGAGACGCAACTGGCTTCAAATCATCATCTCTTCACACCTGGTTACTCCATTTATCGCCTAGACCGAACATCTAATGCCAGCAAACACAAACTAGGTGGTGGAGTTGCCATTCTAATTAAGTCCTCTCTTAAACATACACACCTTCCTTCTCCCTTGAGTAAACTTGAAATCATAGGCCTATCCTTACACACTTTACTTGGACAAATTAATATATACAGCTTATACATTCCACCCAAATCAACCGACATAGAATCAATCCATCACATTCTTGACTCTCCTCTTCCTACCATCATTTTTGGCGATCTCAACAGTAAACACACCTCCTGGGGCTGTAAAAAGTCTAATCCTAGAGGCGCGACCCTTCTTGAATTCGCTACTGATTCTGACTACACAATTCACGCGCCTTCAGAACCAACCCACATTTCTGAACATAACAACGTAGACACCTCAGACATCTTAGACATTGCTATATCAAACAATTACCCCTACATTATCTCCTCTAAAGTCATTCACCATTATTGTTCCGACCATCTTCCAATCATTTACTCCATTGAAACTGCACCGGTATTATCCCTTCCTATGCCTGCTAAAGGTCATAACTGGAAAAAATTTTCAACTATTATATCGGAAGCATTCCCATCAGATCCTCCTGTTGTAAACTTGACTCACGCATCTATAGACTCCAGTATACAGTTTCTTACCTCCAACATAAACACGTCCCTTGACCGCTCTCTAAAACAAACTCCTAGCCAGCCTCTACTTTCACATGCCCTACCCCAACACATTCTCTCCCTGATCAAAGACAAAAACAGGCTCCGAAAGTTATATCAGAAGACCAGATCACCTCACCTAAAAACACAATTCAACGCAATATCCAACATTGTTAAACTAGAACTTCAAAACCACAGATCACAGGAGTGGAATGAGAAAATAGCCAACCTTTCCAGAAACGACAACTCGTTATGGAAAATGGCCCGGACACTCAGAAATCCAACAAAAACCGTACCTCCTTTAAAAATCAATGGTTGTATATTAAACACAGACAAGGAACGTGGAAAAGCCTTCCTCAATAGAATGACCAATACCTTTGCACCTCATACTATGCCAACCAGAAACACAGACATCATCACCTTTTCTTCCTCCATTCTTTATTCCCCTACACCTGAACCCATAACTTGCTCCCCTAGGGAGGTTTCCAATGCTATTGCATCATTTCCCAATAAATGTTCCTCTGGTCCTGACTGTATACCAACAAAAGCTGTTAAATTACTCCCATTACCATACATAGACTTCCTCACTGACATTATAAACTCCTGTTTTGCAACCTCGTACTTCCCAAAAGCTTGGAAGGCCTCTGACATTATCCTTCTCCCCAAACCAGGCAAGGACCTATCTGACGTAGACAGCTACAGACCTATCTCTCTCACCTGCACCCTTGGTAAACTCTTAGAGAAACTCATTCTGAACCGCCTCAAACAACTTTCTCATCCACTATACAGGAACGAACAATTTGGGTTCACAGCCAAAACATCCACTGTTCACCAAATTAACCGACTTACGGAATTGATTACCTCCGGTTTTAATACTAAACTTGTAACCTCTGCGGTATTCCTTGACATTAGCCAAGCATTTGACAAGGTGTGGCATGAAGGTTTGCTCTACAAGCTGAGCCAAAAGAACATCCCGTTATACCTCCTAAAATTGATTCAATCCTTCTTATCTAACCGCACCTTTTCCATTTCCCACCATTCCTACAAATCAAGATACCATAATATTTACACAGGCGTACCCCAAGGTGCAGTCCTAAGTCCAATACTGTTCAACATTTATATAGATGACATTCCCAACCACCCTGATACTCACCTATTCCTCTACGCCGATGACACAGCCATCGCAGCTCAGAGCTGGTGGCCTTACAAAACCACTGACGCTCTGCAAGCACACCTTGCTCTAATCGAGTCCTGGCTTGCTGAGTGGAGATTATCTGTAAATCCCTCTAAATGCACCAAAGTATGCTTCACTCGACACCCGACAAAATATAACAATACCTATCTTACCTTAAATCAACAAATTCTCCCACAGAAACCAACCCACACATTTTTAGGTGTAGTAATGGACTCTAAATTATCCTTCGTTCCTCATATCAACCATAAAATTTCCAAAATCCGCTCTACCGCATTTGCCTTACATCCTCTTCTTACTCAAACCTCCAAAACCTCCCTCTCTAATAAATTGAATATCCTAAACTCAGTATTGCTACCACAAATTCTATATGCATCTCCAATTTGGGCCACAGCCCCTGCATTTGCGTTGAAGAAAGTACAGATTTGGCAGAACAAGATTGCTCGCCGGCTTGGAGGAGCACGCTGGTTTATTCCAACAGCGAATGTTTTCAAAGAACTTAACCTTCCAACAATAAATGAGGCCATTCATGCCGCCCTAAAAAGTTACAGGAAGTCGCTTGAGCAATCGAAAAATCCTCTCATCGCAAACCTTTGGTCCTCGTCACTACCTTCTGGAATTTACCCCTACCCACACCAACTGGTAAAATCTAAAACGTGCATCCCTAAAAAGAAGAGACGCCTAAACCTGCCGGCAAATATAACCTTTCACCCTACCCTTAACCAACCCCATCGTAATTTCCCCCCACCGAAGGAAACTCCTCAGCAGAAAAAGACTAAAACGAGACAAGGGCCTGGCTCTCCTGATATCCCCAACCTACTTCCACCTGATCCTACCTGAGAAATGTATCCCTCACTTCACCCTTATAACCAAATTTAAAAAAAAAAAAAAAAAAAAAAAAAAAAAAAAAAAAAAAAAAAAAAAAAAATAATGAACTCTACCGAATAATAAAAAAAAAAAAAAACAAAAAAAAAAAACCATATTAAAAAAAAAAAAAATAATAATAATAATAATTAAAAAAAAAAAAAAAAAAATTAATACTAAAAAAAAAATAGTAATTGAAATACAACAAGACAACTGAACTATCCTGTCACCCTACTAACCTTATAAAAATTACCGCAACACAAATACCAACTCTGCCTCTAAAGGATGTGAATCCGAAGGAGTAGTTATAGGATTACTTCCAATGGTCTGGTCTGGTCTGGCGAAAATACTGAAATCGACCCCGTTCGCCGAACGTGATCACCATGCCACCCAAGACGAGCGGAAAGGCTGCGAAGAAAGCGGGCAAGGCCCAGAAGAACATCTCCAAGGGAGACAAGAAGAAGAAGCGCAGGAGGAAGGAGAGCTACGCAATCTACATCTACAAAGTGCTGAAGCAGGTGCACCCCGACACCGGAATCTCCAGCAAGGCCATGAGCATCATGAACAGCTTCGTCAACGATATTTTCGAGAGAATCGCCGCCGAAGCTTCTCGCCTGGCTCACTACAACAAGCGCTCCACCATCACCAGCCGGGAGGTGCAGACCGCCGTCAGGCTCTTGCTTCCCGGTGAGCTGGCCAAGCACGCCGTCTCCGAGGGGACCAAGGCCGTCACCAAGTACACCAGCTCAAAGTAAATTCCTCGACGGGATTGCTTTGATGCATCCTAACGGCCCTTCTAAGGGCCATGAAATAATCTTCAGTTTTCAAATACCCGACTGCGATGGGCAATCGTCAATACTCGGCCGCAAAGGACGTACATAAATAAACGTAAAAACCTGGGAAATTAGAGTCCCACGCTTTCCTCCGATTCACCAACTACTTACCTGGTGTGCACGCGCGCGGTTCACGAAAAAATAGAGTAAATGTAAAGGAGAAACTTATGACAATAAAAGATGGACGAATTTCTTACCTCCTATTCAAATATATTTTCTACTGCTATGCGTCTGCATTTGATGAAAATGACCGTCGAGATATTAAGGAAAAAATATTATATTCCCATGATTACTTCCCTTTCACCCAGTACTTTTCAAACCACTGACCTGCTATGCTCGTTTCTCAGACGTAAGCCTTGACTTACATGTCTCCCTCCGTCAAAAATAATATGGATTCACGGCGTCCGTCTCCCTCCGAAACTGGTACGCTTGTGGTCACGTTGCTCCTGCTTCACTTCCAGGGGCAGTAAATGACAGGTCCCCACATGCCCTTCCCACGCGGCCGTTTTTCCGCGAAGGCTAATTCCGCTTAACCTCCCGTCCCATCCGCTACGTCGTAAAACTCCTCGGGGGTTCAACGCGAGGAGGCAGGTAATGCGACCCGTCCTCGCCCCAAGTTTCTACGTTAACCAGAAAAGGGCTGTCGCAATGACCCACGTGGCATTCCGCACGAGGAAGAAATTTCTGTGGAAACCTCGCAAGCATAGAACGCAGCTGGGCAACAGCGTTCCTTGTACATTCACCAAGTCGTGACGAGCAGGCGTCGCAATAAACAAAATGGCGGGCAGTGAGCGCTTCCGTGGATTTTCCATTGTGCTAATTCTATCCAATCAATCAATTCCCAGAAACTATTTCTACGGAATGCATCGTCGTTAACAGCATATGGAATCAGCATCATTCGCACAAATAACAATTTATGTAATGGGCATCGGGTTTCCTTCTTGGAAAATCGCCATCTCGCTGAAACAATGTTGATAAACCTCCTCTGAACGAATCCCCCAAGTATTTTAAAGTCGATTGAGTGATTTTTCATCCTTTTCCGCAATTTTTTTTTTGCGATACTGCAACGATTTATCAGCAATTGATTACAAATGCATCGAGACAGACGTGACAAGTAGACCAGTTCTTTGATCACCATGCCTCCAAATGACCGATTCTTGTTATAGTTTTGAACCGGGGTCCCTTCCGCGGGACACGACTCATTCCCCTTCTTTTGAACGAAATTAACCTTTCCAGAAATCTTTACTTGTCTTGTCACGCCACAGAACAGAAAATGTTTCTCTAGGCAAAAGTTAAATGGTCCCAGTCCCAACTTACCCGCTAATTTTATTACGTTGATACACAAGGGATGGAAGGACATACGTTAATGTTGTTTATTTCTTTGCGGGATTAGGGAAATGAAATCTAGGGAAAAGAGGTCGAAGTTTGACGTGAAAGAGAAATCTTTAAAATTAGCGGCCGGTATAATCATTTATGAGATGATTGCATAACGTTTTCATTAAGGCGACTCTTCCTACAAGTGCATTTCTGACGAAAAAGGTTGCCGCATGTGCCTACCTGTCCGTCCTTTTAGCATTTCAACTTTCTGCAAATTTGGTGAAAATCTTTACCGCATTAGCCCCATTGAAGAATCCACCCCGGCCGCATTTTGACACTAGGTACACGAGATCGTCACTTCACCGTATTCGACAACCGATTTCCCGCAGTGGCGTTAACCGAAGGACGCTCGGCTTTGAGGACAATAGTGATTCGTGAAGCGATATTTAATCAGATTCATCTAGTAACAGTGGCCGGGAATGGAATGGAATAACGTCCTTGCCTAGGCAACTTAGTAACATACAACTTAACTACGGACGGGAGAAAATGCCGACGAGCCGTGAAGCGGTGTAAATTTCATAACGATCGTGTGATTTTAAGACTCATGATATACACCATGACGATTAATTACCTTAGCAGTTGTGGTGATGCTTAATCACCGGGATATCATGTAATGTCATACCAGTCACAGCGAGGCGTTAATACTTAACATTGAACTTTGTCAAATTTGTGTAGTTGAAATCACCCTTATGACATCTGTTAATAAATTCATCCACACAGAGTACCAAATTAGTAAAATATCTCGGGTACGCAGCGATATGTAAACGGAGACAGTTTTTTTTTCAAAATCTCGGAATGGATGACAAACGTCCTCCATTAGCGAACATTTATGACAGTCATCACCTACCTCCTGCCGTGATAATGTCAAATTTTGCAATGCAACTACTGGTAATAAGAATGATTAAATTCGAGTCAACTAGTGTTACTTTCGAATAACGTTCCCCCATTGACACAACTGTCATTTACATATGAACACTAGAAACTAACACACACGAACGTGCACATAGACCTACGCAACCTTCAGTCGTCTACTTCATCGTGAGTGGATTGAATCCTCTTAACTCCTGATTGACTTTCGCTTCACATTGCAATGATCCCAGATTGGCCGGGGAAAAGACGACTATTTGTTTTCCTGTTCACTGGAATGCTTATTTCGTATCTTTTATGGTGATGTGCTAGGTACCAGACAGCTTAAAATTGTTAATCATCGTTCTTTTATTACTCGTGACGATAAAGTTGCTTCCGCATCGCTAAGAACCTCAAGGAATCAACAATGAACGGGGATGAAATATTTGATGGGTCCACATGTATTGATTAAGTAATGCAGAACGAAGTAGATACTGAGTAATTGAATTAACACAGGGGCTTCTTCGAGACAGAACCGAGAAATGATGTTCCGTGAACTGTCGACGGTGATAGAGTTCCACGAAAGAGAGGTCGTAGAGGAATGAACGGTTCCGGCTGTTAATGCCGCCCCTAGTCCCCCCAACCCCGCAAGCACTGGAAACCAGCCTGGATCCCTGATTACGATCCCAGGAAAAATCGTGTTCAAGTCTTTCCTACGCCAGATAGTATAATCTGTCATCACTATTGAACGCCGCATCACGCCCCGACGGCTTTTTCCCACGTTTTTTTTATTTATTCACAGGAATGTTTTCCAGGTAAGGGCTATTCACTCTACCTTATCCGTCAATCACTATCCCGACCCTCGAAAGTTATAAGGAAAAGTCGACCATTGCTCTAATGAAAGATATTATTCCAACGGCATGGAGGTAAAAAACAAGATCCATATGCTTGACACACATTATGTCGATTGGAAACAAGTGGAAACGATGTGAAATTAGGTTGGAAGCAACTGAAAAATATTGTGACACGAATACAAGCCGTCATAGCTCCGCAACTACGACGAAAGGGATGTGGATATTATTGAGTTAAACGCATCTGTCCTATTTGCTTATGGCGATTCCCATCGTAATGATCGCGCATACAATCCCGCGATGCGCCCTATTTTCGCCGTTTCCGTGAATAAGACGTACGGCGGGGGATGTGTACCGAGCGAAATTGCCGACACGAATTACGTACGCTTACGAGAGCCTGGTTTTCAAGGAGTCGCTTTCACGTTGACTACGTCCCCGAGGTATCCCATCACACAGGGTCATTTAACGTGACATACAGCGTGTGTGTGGGAGGGATTTTTTTTTTTAAGGTCGTAGGGGTGTATTCCGTAACTTGACGGCACCGTGGAGAAAAGCACATCCAACGCATCGCACAGATAAGGAAGGTTAATAAAAGAAATGTACGCGATAACAAGTCGACGGCAGACGACTCTCCTCTTCGAAAGACGTGCAAGGAAACTAGGGTAGACATCCGCGGAAACGTGGATGTGGCGCCGTTTCAACGACAATAAGAGTTTTCCCGTGATGAAGTATCATTTCGTTTCCGATGACATGCCGGTTGCTACAAATTCATCATCCCGCAACGAGGTACCGACGTCCGAAGCCGTTGGAGACGGAGCAAACTCGTCACGGCCGGGTCGCCACTGCGCGCCCTCGGCTACTACATTGTTTTTCCCGCCCGCTCACGGGGCTAAAGCATAATTCGGCGCCATCCTCGACTTTGTTGTACGTGAACTTTGACGTCCCATTCGCGTGCGTACAGTTCATTTCTTTTTCCCCTTCGGCCACCCCATGCAACCATTTCGAAGCCCACGCGGACGCGTCGTAAGGCGTGCGCTTAACGGGTGACTCCGTCTCCATTTGCGACTCGATAATCCTTTCCCACGGGCGCGGGAGGTGGGTGCGTCGCGACGCCCCCGAGTCGTCGAAAAATGCATAAACGTCCGCTTACGGGACAGGCACCGGGGAGGAACAGGAGGAAGGTTTGACAGGCGCCGAGTCAGGGGGAAGGCGTCCGAAGGGACCGTCTTCTCGGGGCCGCTTTCCGCGGCCGGCGCGCGGCCCACCGGGTCGCGAGCGCGTCCAATACCAGGTGAAGGATGGCCTCGAACGTACGTTACCTCGGATCTCGAGGAATCGACCCCGGTAGAAACGTGTGCAACGTTTATTCCCGGGTACGCCTTCGACAGGACGACAACCCGTATTTTGACGACCCGCTGCACACGAACTGGGCTCGCCAAACGCCTGGCGCCGCCACGGCCGACAGGGTGGAACCCTGACGGGCGCCGCGGCGCAAGGCGCCCTCGTTACGCGCCCCCGACACTCTCCGAAACGCGAAAGTCGGAGGAGGAGTGGAGTACAAACAATCCGAGAAGCGCACCGGAGGCGAGAGGAAGAGATCGTATTTTGCTCCGAAATGGTACGATAGCAAGGTGGACTTTCGTATGAAATCCATGTCTTGGTAATTTTCTCTTTCTATCATCACGCAGCAGCCGATAACATGGCAGACGCAGCATCTGGAGCAGCGGCAGCCGCACCACCGGCAGCCCAGCCTTCGGGCACCGTCGCAGTAAAACCCCTGCCTTCTTCAGGAACCTCCGCGGCTTCCAAGAAGGCCAGCAAGGGCGGAGCAGCCAAGAAGGCTCGCGCAAAGCCGTCGCACCCGCCCACTTCCGAGATGGTTAACAACGCAGTCAAGGGCCTCAAGGAGCGCGGTGGCTCTTCCCTTCAAGCCATCAAGAAGTACATCGCAGCCAGCTACAAAGTGGACGCCGAGAGGCTCTCGCCTTTCATCAAGAAGTACCTCAAGGCGGCCGTCACCGCCGGAACTCTCGTCCAGACCAAGGGAAAGGGCGCCTCAGGTTCCTTCAAGCTGAGCCACAGCAAGAAGGCCGCACCCGCGGCAGCCAGCGGGACGACCAAGGCGAAAAAGGTCGTCAAGAAGACGGGAGTAAAGAAACCGAAAGCGGTCGGAGCCAAGAAGTCCTCCGAGAAGGCGTCCAGTGGCACCAAGAGGTCCGCGCCCAAGGAGCGAAGCAAGTCCGCGCCACCAGCCAAGAAGGCGAAGAAGGCGGCGGACAAGCCAAAGAAGAAGCCGGCGGCTGGGAAACCCGCCGCCAAGGCGGCAAAGTCCCCGTCGAAGGCGAAAAAGGCGGCCACCAAACCCAAGACCCCCAAGCCCAAGAAGACGCCCACCAAGGCCAAGCCCGCCGCCAAGAAACCTTCCGCCGCCCAGAAAAAGAAGTGAACCATCACTGCTTCGCCACCGGCGCACCTAGGACAGCAGACAGCGTCCAATCTCGGTCCTTTTTAGGACCATCATGTCTTCCAAAGATGCTTGCCACTCAATGCCCACGCCACTGAGCACGCCCAAAGTTAACATTTATCATGATTAATGCCATGCAAAAACAACGGTCCTATTTAAAATTGATGATGCGACATGGACGGACGAAAAAAAAAATTAAGAATAACATTCATAGAACGTGTAAAATGAACACGTCACGGAGTATTGTTTTCTTTTCGTTAAGCGCGTCAGGTAAGCATCGCACGAACTTTTATTTCATCTCATTTCATGCGTAGCCGTGCAAACGCACTTGCCATGCGCAAAGGAAATTTCATGTCGTCCATCATTCCAATGGATTTACATCGTCGTTAATTATTGTGCGATCGTGCTAAATTCAAACTTTTAAGTATGTACTGGTCCTGAAAAGGACCTTTGTTTTTCGGCCGAAAGTAGCTTTCTAAGCTCGCTCTCCGCGGATACGGCGGGCCAGCTGGATGTCCTTGGGCATGATGGTCACACGCTTAGCGTGGATGGCGCAGAGGTTGGTGTCCTCAAAGAGACCCACTAGGTAAGCCTCGCTGGCCTCCTGGAGAGCCATGACGGCGGAGCTCTGGAACCGAAGATCGGTCTTGAAGTCCTGGGCGATCTCACGCACCAGGCGCTGGAAGGGCAGCTTGCGGATGAGGAGCTCCGTGCTCTTCTGGTATCTCCTGATCTCACGAAGGGCCACGGTACCGGGGCGGTACCTGTGGGGCTTCTTGACGCCTCCCGTCGCCGGCGCGCTCTTGCGAGCGGCCTTGGTGGCCAGCTGCTTCCTCGGGGCCTTTCCTCCGGTGGACTTGCGGGCTGTCTGCTTCGTACGTGCCATTTCTGCGATCTGTAAAAAGCCGGGTCAACGCCGTCTTTTAAGCACTTCCGAGAATGGCGCCAGATAGTACGGGCGACGCTGATTGGTGGAGAGGTCGGGTACGTCATCGCCGCGGCGGCGACGTTTATAAATACCGGCGAAGGTGCATTTCAGGTCATCAGACAGCAGCCCTTACTACGAGCAGACTACAGAGATGACTGGACGCGGCAAGGGAGGAAAAGGCCTGGGAAAGGGAGGAGCCAAACGTCATCGCAAAGTTCTCCGCGATAACATCCAGGGCATCACCAAGCCGGCCATCCGCCGTCTCGCCCGCCGAGGTGGAGTGAAGCGTATCTCCGGACTCATCTACGAGGAGACGCGCGGTGTGCTCAAGGTGTTCCTTGAGAACGTTATTCGTGACGCCGTCACCTACACCGAACACGCCAAGAGGAAGACCGTCACAGCCATGGACGTCGTGTACGCACTCAAGAGACAGGGCCGCACTCTCTACGGGTTTGGCGGTTAGACACGACGCGACGGGATCGCCATCCGACACCCGGCGTACGTCGATAAAAAAGGTCCTTCTAAGGACCAATACAATGTTCAGAGATGGAGCTAATCCTTTGCCATAACGGAACGAAAAATTATTCGCTATAGCGTATGTGACGGCGATAAATAGTAAAGTAAGACCTGTTCGAGCGCACAGGAAAAATGGCGGTGATAATAGAGTTGAAATTGTATGAGCCTTTACCGACGTTAAAGACATTGTCAGCGAATCGGAATAAGCACGTGGCAACGGACTGGCGACAATGTATATCGCGCCGTTGCAACCGTACATGAATAAGCACGTGGCAACGGACTGGCGACAATGTGTATCGCGCCGTTGCAACCATACATGTTAACAAGAAATAACGTAGTTAAGCGGCAGATTGCAGGTGAAATTTTATGACAGACTATGAAATACATTGTAAACGAAGCAGTGTCACCTTCAATCATTCTTCGTTGCATTTCAGCACAAACGCTTTCACTTTTTATACGCTTTATTTCCCATCGTTTACCTTAGCCCAATTATAGCTCCACGTTTCATTCGCTATGCTTATTACGTTTATTGTTATTATTATTTTTTTCACATGACATTTATCGCGTACATCTCTCTAGTATGTTCTGGTCCTGAAAAGGACCTTTTATGCGCACAGCGTGATGCTTATGCCTTCTTCTCAGTCTTCTTGGGCAGGAGCACCGCCTGGATGTTCGGAAGGACACCTCCCTGAGCGATGGTAACGCCCGACAGGAGCTTATTCAACTCCTCGTCGTTGCGGATGGCCAACTGCAAGTGACGAGGGATGATTCTCGTCTTCTTGTTGTCCCTGGCAGCGTTACCGGCCAACTCGAGGACTTCCGCGGCCAGGTACTCCATGACGGCGGCCAAGTAGACTGGGGCACCGGCACCAACACGCTCGGCATAGTTCCCCTTGCGGAGCAGACGGTGGATACGACCGACCGGAAACTGAAGACCGGCCCTGCTGGAGCGGGACTTGGACTTCCCCTTCACTTTTCCTCCCTTTCCTCGTCCGGACATGGCTGAATGCTTCTTTATCTGGTAGTGCTGTCTAATCGCTGTCAGACTCCTGGGCGCATTTATATAGGCTGCCGCCGTCCTAGCGACGCCACATCATGCTTTTACGTGATTGGTCGTCGAGGAGATTCGGCTCACGGAACGGACCAGGGGTACATAAGCAGGCGACTGATGTTCGGCGAAAATACTGAAATCGACCCCGTTCGCCGAACGTGATCACCATGCCACCCAAGACGAGCGGAAAGGCTGCGAAGAAAGCGGGCAAGGCCCAGAAGAACATCTCCAAGGGAGACGACAAGAAGAAGAAGCGCAGGAGGAAGGAGAGCTACGCAATCTACATCTACAAAGTGCTGAAGCAGGTGCACCCCGACACCGGAATCTCCAGCAAGGCCATGAGCATCATGAACAGCTTCGTCAACGATATTTTCGAGAGAATCGCCGCCGAAGCTTCTCGCCTGGCTCACTACAACAAGCGCTCCACCATCACCAGCCGGGAGGTGCAGACCGCCGTCAGGCTCTTGCTTCCCGGTGAGCTGGCCAAGCACGCCGTCTCCGAGGGGACCAAGGCCGTCACCAAGTACACCAGCTCAAAGTAAATTCCTCGACGGGATTGCTTTGATGCATCCTAACGGCCCTTCTAAGGGCCATGAAATAATCTTCAGTTTTCAAATACCCGACTGCGATGGGCAATCGTCAATACTCGGCCGCAAAGGACGTACATAAATAAACGTAAAAACCTGGGAAATTAGAGTCCCACGCTTTCCTCCGATTCACCAACTACTTACCTGGTGTGCACGCGCGCGGTTCACGAAAAAATAGAGTAAATGTAAAGGAGAAACTTATGACAATAAAAGATGGACGAATTTCTTACCTCCTATTCAAATATATTTTCTACTGCTATGCGTCTGCATTTGATGAAAATGACCGTCGAGATATTAAGGAAAAAATATTATATTCCCATGATTACTTCCCTTTCACCCAGTACTTTTCAAACCACTGACCTGCTATGCTCGTTTCTCAGACGTAAGCCTTGACTTACATGTCTCCCTCCGTCAAAAATAATATGGATTCACGGCGTCCGTCTCCCTCCGAAACTGGTACGCTTGTGGTCACGTTGCTCCTGCTTCACTTCCAGGGGCAGTAAATGACAGGTCCCCACATGCCCTTCCCACGCGGCCGTTTTTCCGCGAAGGCTAATTCCGCTTAACCTCCCGTCCCATCCGCTACGTCGTAAAACTCCTCGGGGGTTCAACGCGAGGAGGCAGGTAATGCGACCCGTCCTCGCCCCAAGTTTCTACGTTAACCAGAAAAGGGCTGTCGCAATGACCCACGTGGCATTCCGCACGAGGAAGAAATTTCTGTGGAAACCTCGCAAGCATAGAACGCAGCTGGGCAACAGCGTTCCTTGTACATTCACCAAGTCGTGACGAGCAGGCGTCGCAATAAACAAAATGGCGGGCAGTGAGCGCTTCCGTGGATTTTCCATTGTGCTAATTCTATCCAATCAATCAATTCCCAGAAACTATTTCTACGGAATGCATCGTCGTTAACAGCATATGGAATCAGCATCATTCGCACAAATAACAATTTATGTAATGGGCATCGGGTTTCCTTCTTGGAAAATCGCCATCTCGCTGAAACAATGTTGATAAACCTCCTCTGAACGAATCCCCCAAGTATTTTAAAGTCGATTGAGTGATTTTTCATCCTTTTCCGCAATTTTTTTTTTGCGATACTGCAACGATTTATCAGCAATTGATTACAAATGCATCGAGACAGACGTGACAAGTAGACCAGTTCTTTGATCACCATGCCTCCAAATGACCGATTCTTGTTATAGTTTTGAACCGGGGTCCCTTCCGCGGGACACGACTCATTCCCCTTCTTTTGAACGAAATTAACCTTTCCAGAAATCTTTACTTGTCTTGTCACGCCACAGAACAGAAAATGTTTCTCTAGGCAAAAGTTAAATGGTCCCAGTCCCAACTTACCCGCTAATTTTATTACGTTGATACACAAGGGATGGAAGGACATACGTTAATGTTGTTTATTTCTTTGCGGGATTAGGGAAATGAAATCTAGGGAAAAGAGGTCGAAGTTTGACGTGAAAGAGAAATCTTTAAAATTAGCGGCCGGTATAATCATTTATGAGATGATTGCATAACGTTTTCATTAAGGCGACTCTTCCTACAAGTGCATTTCTGACGAAAAAGGTTGCCGCATGTGCCTACCTGTCCGTCCTTTTAGCATTTCAACTTTCTGCAAATTTGGTGAAAATCTTTACCGCATTAGCCCCATTGAAGAATCCACCCCGGCCGCATTTTGACACTAGGTACACGAGATCGTCACTTCACCGTATTCGACAACCGATTTCCCGCAGTGGCGTTAACCGAAGGACGCTCGGCTTTGAGGACAATAGTGATTCGTGAAGCGATATTTAATCAGATTCATCTAGTAACAGTGGCCGGGAATGGAATGGAATAACGTCCTTGCCTAGGCAACTTAGTAACATACAACTTAACTACGGACGGGAGAAAATGCCGACGAGCCGTGAAGCGGTGTAAATTTCATAACGATCGTGTGATTTTAAGACTCATGATATACACCATGACGATTAATTACCTTAGCAGTTGTGGTGATGCTTAATCACCGGGATATCATGTAATGTCATACCAGTCACAGCGAGGCGTTAATACTTAACATTGAACTTTGTCAAATTTGTGTAGTTGAAATCACCCTTATGACATCTGTTAATAAATTCATCCACACAGAGTACCAAATTAGTAAAATATCTCGGGTACGCAGCGATATGTAAACGGAGACAGTTTTTTTTTCAAAATCTCGGAATGGATGACAAACGTCCTCCATTAGCGAACATTTATGACAGTCATCACCTACCTCCTGCCGTGATAATGTCAAATTTTGCAATGCAACTACTGGTAATAAGAATGATTAAATTCGAGTCAACTAGTGTTACTTTCGAATAACGTTCCCCCATTGACACAACTGTCATTTACATATGAACACTAGAAACTAACACACACGAACGTGCACATAGACCTACGCAACCTTCAGTCGTCTACTTCATCGTGAGTGGATTGAATCCTCTTAACTCCTGATTGACTTTCGCTTCACATTGCAATGATCCCAGATTGGCCGGGGAAAAGACGACTATTTGTTTTCCTGTTCACTGGAATGCTTATTTCGTATCTTTTATGGTGATGTGCTAGGTACCAGACAGCTTAAAATTGTTAATCATCGTTCTTTTATTACTCGTGACGATAAAGTTGCTTCCGCATCGCTAAGAACCTCAAGGAATCAACAATGAACGGGGATGAAATATTTGATGGGTCCACATGTATTGATTAAGTAATGCAGAACGAAGTAGATACTGAGTAATTGAATTAACACAGGGGCTTCTTCGAGACAGAACCGAGAAATGATGTTCCGTGAACTGTCGACGGTGATAGAGTTCCACGAAAGAGAGGTCGTAGAGGAATGAACGGTTCCGGCTGTTAATGCCGCCCCTAGTCCCCCCAACCCCGCAAGCACTGGAAACCAGCCTGGATCCCTGATTACGATCCCAGGAAAAATCGTGTTCAAGTCTTTCCTACGCCAGATAGTATAATCTGTCATCACTATTGAACGCCGCATCACGCCCCGACGGCTTTTTCCCACGTTTTTTTTATTTATTCACAGGAATGTTTTCCAGGTAAGGGCTATTCACTCTACCTTATCCGTCAATCACTATCCCGACCCTCGAAAGTTATAAGGAAAAGTCGACCATTGCTCTAATGAAAGATATTATTCCAACGGCATGGAGGTAAAAAACAAGATCCATATGCTTGACACACATTATGTCGATTGGAAACAAGTGGAAACGATGTGAAATTAGGTTGGAAGCAACTGAAAAATATTGTGACACGAATACAAGCCGTCATAGCTCCGCAACTACGACGAAAGGGATGTGGATATTATTGAGTTAAACGCATCTGTCCTATTTGCTTATGGCGATTCCCATCGTAATGATCGCGCATACAATCCCGCGATGCGCCCTATTTTCGCCGTTTCCGTGAATAAGACGTACGGCGGGGGATGTGTACCGAGCGAAATTGCCGACACGAATTACGTACGCTTACGAGAGCCTGGTTTTCAAGGAGTCGCTTTCACGTTGACTACGTCCCCGAGGTATCCCATCACACAGGGTCATTTAACGTGACATACAGCGTGTGTGTGGGAGGGATTTTTTTTTTTAAGGTCGTAGGGGTGTATTCCGTAACTTGACGGCACCGTGGAGAAAAGCACATCCAACGCATCGCACAGATAAGGAAGGTTAATAAAAGAAATGTACGCGATAACAAGTCGACGGCAGACGACTCTCCTCTTCGAAAGACGTGCAAGGAAACTAGGGTAGACATCCGCGGAAACGTGGATGTGGCGCCGTTTCAACGACAATAAGAGTTTTCCCGTGATGAAGTATCATTTCGTTTCCGATGACATGCCGGTTGCTACAAATTCATCATCCCGCAACGAGGTACCGACGTCCGAAGCCGTTGGAGACGGAGCAAACTCGTCACGGCCGGGTCGCCACTGCGCGCCCTCGGCTACTACATTGTTTTTCCCGCCCGCTCACGGGGCTAAAGCATAATTCGGCGCCATCCTCGACTTTGTTGTACGTGAACTTTGACGTCCCATTCGCGTGCGTACAGTTCATTTCTTTTTCCCCTTCGGCCACCCCATGCAACCATTTCGAAGCCCACGCGGACGCGTCGTAAGGCGTGCGCTTAACGGGTGACTCCGTCTCCATTTGCGACTCGATAATCCTTTCCCACGGGCGCGGGAGGTGGGTGCGTCGCGACGCCCCCGAGTCGTCGAAAAATGCATAAACGTCCGCTTACGGGACAGGCACCGGGGAGGAACAGGAGGAAGGTTTGACAGGCGCCGAGTCAGGGGGAAGGCGTCCGAAGGGACCGTCTTCTCGGGGCCGCTTTCCGCGGCCGGCGCGCGGCCCACCGGGTCGCGAGCGCGTCCAATACCAGGTGAAGGATGGCCTCGAACGTACGTTACCTCGGATCTCGAGGAATCGACCCCGGTAGAAACGTGTGCAACGTTTATTCCCGGGTACGCCTTCGACAGGACGACAACCCGTATTTTGACGACCCGCTGCACACGAACTGGGCTCGCCAAACGCCTGGCGCCGCCACGGCCGACAGGGTGGAACCCTGACGGGCGCCGCGGCGCAAGGCGCCCTCGTTACGCGCCCCCGACACTCTCCGAAACGCGAAAGTCGGAGGAGGAGTGGAGTACAAACAATCCGAGAAGCGCACCGGAGGCGAGAGGAAGAGATCGTATTTTGCTCCGAAATGGTACGATAGCAAGGTGGACTTTCGTATGAAATCCATGTCTTGGTAATTTTCTCTTTCTATCATCACGCAGCAGCCGATAACATGGCAGACGCAGCATCTGGAGCAGCGGCAGCCGCACCACCGGCAGCCCAGCCTTCGGGCACCGTCGCAGTAAAACCCCTGCCTTCTTCAGGAACCTCCGCGGCTTCCAAGAAGGCCAGCAAGGGCGGAGCAGCCAAGAAGGCTCGCGCAAAGCCGTCGCACCCGCCCACTTCCGAGATGGTTAACAACGCAGTCAAGGGCCTCAAGGAGCGCGGTGGCTCTTCCCTTCAAGCCATCAAGAAGTACATCGCAGCCAGCTACAAAGTGGACGCCGAGAGGCTCTCGCCTTTCATCAAGAAGTACCTCAAGGCGGCCGTCACCGCCGGAACTCTCGTCCAGACCAAGGGAAAGGGCGCCTCAGGTTCCTTCAAGCTGAGCCACAGCAAGAAGGCCGCACCCGCGGCAGCCAGCGGGACGACCAAGGCGAAAAAGGTCGTCAAGAAGACGGGAGTAAAGAAACCGAAAGCGGTCGGAGCCAAGAAGTCCTCCGAGAAGGCGTCCAGTGGCACCAAGAGGTCCGCGCCCAAGGAGCGAAGCAAGTCCGCGCCACCAGCCAAGAAGGCGAAGAAGGCGGCGGACAAGCCAAAGAAGAAGCCGGCGGCTGGGAAACCCGCCGCCAAGGCGGCAAAGTCCCCGTCGAAGGCGAAAAAGGCGGCCACCAAACCCAAGACCCCCAAGCCCAAGAAGACGCCCACCAAGGCCAAGCCCGCCGCCAAGAAACCTTCCGCCGCCCAGAAAAAGAAGTGAACCATCACTGCTTCGCCACCGGCGCACCTAGGACAGCAGACAGCGTCCAATCTCGGTCCTTTTTAGGACCATCATGTCTTCCAAAGATGCTTGCCACTCAATGCCCACGCCACTGAGCACGCCCAAAGTTAACATTTATCATGATTAATGCCATGCAAAAACAACGGTCCTATTTAAAATTGATGATGCGACATGGACGGACGAAAAAAAAAATTAAGAATAACATTCATAGAACGTGTAAAATGAACAACACGTCACGGAGTATTGTTTTCTTTTCGTTAAGCGCGTCAGGTAAGCATCGCACGAACTTTTATTTCATCTCATTTCATGCGTAGCCGTGCAAACGCACTTGCCATGCGCAAAGGAAATTTCATGTCGTCCATCATTCCAATGGATTTACATCGTCGTTAATTATTGTGCGATCGTGCTAAATTCAAACTTTTAAGTATGTACTGGTCCTGAAAAGGACCTTTGTTTTTCGGCCGAAAGTAGCTTTCTAAGCTCGCTCTCCGCGGATACGGCGGGCCAGCTGGATGTCCTTGGGCATGATGGTCACACGCTTAGCGTGGATGGCGCAGAGGTTGGTGTCCTCAAAGAGACCCACTAGGTAAGCCTCGCTGGCCTCCTGGAGAGCCATGACGGCGGAGCTCTGGAACCGAAGATCGGTCTTGAAGTCCTGGGCGATCTCACGCACCAGGCGCTGGAAGGGCAGCTTGCGGATGAGGAGCTCCGTGCTCTTCTGGTATCTCCTGATCTCACGAAGGGCCACGGTACCGGGGCGGTACCTGTGGGGCTTCTTGACGCCTCCCGTCGCCGGCGCGCTCTTGCGAGCGGCCTTGGTGGCCAGCTGCTTCCTCGGGGCCTTTCCTCCGGTGGACTTGCGGGCTGTCTGCTTCGTACGTGCCATTTCTGCGATCTGTAAAAACCGTGTGTGCCTGTCGTCCAGAAAAACCGGACATTTTTTCTGTTTGCTTCTTCTGAAGCTTAAAACAGTGTCATTTATTCACTTATTTATTTATGTTTTTTTTTGGGACCATTTTTTTATGTATGTATATGTTTTTTTTTTTTTTTTGTCAATTATTTGGCATATTTTGGTGCCTCAATGGAGTGCTGCGGTCTCTTATGCTTATCCCAGGTGGATTCTTTGTCGATTGCAATGTTTCTTATTATAAGATGTGGATTGTTTTTAATTTTTTCATAGTAGCTTTTGGCTAGGTCGCTGGTTTCCTCTCTGAGTCCTCTTACGTTTAGTTCCTTATAAATGTCGCCATTGTAGCGGTACAACCCTCGATCTCCCCATATTGATTTGAGTGTTCTTTTCTCAAAGTTTTCCAATCTTTCCAAGGAAGTTTTTTTCAGTAGCCCTATCCATGCTGGAGCCGCGTAAGTTATTATTGGCCTGATTACCCCTTTGAAGATTAGGAGCTTCATATCTCGGGGGACTTCCTTGGATTTTAACAAGGGGGAGAGTCTTGCCCTTGTCCCTGCCGCCTTTCCTATTACATGTAATACATGCTTGTCCATTCGTAAGTTTTCGTCTATTTTTACCCCGAGATATTTAACACTGTCCGTGTATACTAAGTTGTGTCCGTTTATTTGGACCATTCTGGGCTGGTCAGAGGAGAACGGCTTTGGAAAGTGTATGGCCTGTGACTTCCTTTCATTTACGTCAAGTCGCCAGTTTTTATACCATTTAAGAATGGGGTCTAGAATTTCCTCCATGTATTTGACGGCTTGGTTTGGGTACATACTCTTAGTCATGATGCCCAAGTCATCTGCATATAATCCTACAATTGCATTCCAGTTCTGGCGAGGAATTGGTAGGTCAGATGTGAAGAGGTTAAAGAGAGTAGGGCCTAGTACCGATCCCTGCGGTACGCCCGTCCCTATTCTTTTGGAGTCCGAGGTCGCATTCCTCCACCTCACTATAAAACTCCTGTTCGTCAGATAAGACTGCGTCCAGTTAATTAGCCACCTAGGTAGGTTTAAATTATGCATTTTAGCGATGAGGCCCTGGTGCCAAACCCTGTCAAAAGCTTTAGAGATGTCTAAAAATACTCCTATGGAGTGCCTTTTTTTATTTCTTGCGTCTGATATAAAATCAAGGGCCCGGCTTATTTGGTGAGTAGTGGACATTTCTCCACGAAACCCAAACTGTTCGGGAGGGATAATATTCCTTTCGCTTAGAGTTTGATTTATTTCTGGAAGAATTAGCCTTTCAATCACCTTGCTTAGGTTTGATAAGAGAGAGATTGGTCGGAAGTCTTTCGCCTTTAGCCCTATTCCCCCTCTCTTAGGAATGCAGGTCACCTTTGCTTCTTTCCATTGTTTTGGAAAATATCCTGTGTTTAACATTGCTTGGGCAATTTTAATTAAGTAATCTCCTGCCGCGACTGGTAACTTTTTGATTACTTCGTTGGGGATGCCATCAATCCCTGGCGCTTTCCCATTTGCGAGTCCTTTTATGATATCGGCAAGTGCTTCAAGTTTTAATTCAGGCGTCCTGAACTCTGCTTCCGGATTGGTAACGTTTTCATTGAAACAATTCTCGTCTTCAGATACGGTCTCTTTTAATGTAAAAACGTCTTCCAGGTATTCGGCAATAATGTCTGCTTTCTCCTGTGCGTCATATATAGTTCTGTTATCGTCAGTTTTCAGAGGTGGGTCTCTGGGTTCCAATCCTTGATCTCGGACCTTTTTTGCTAAGCGCCAGATTGACTGGTCTTGTGCATTTAAAGATTGTAGCTTGTCTGTCCACTTTTTCTTCTTGTGAGCCTTAATTACTCTCCTTACTTCCTTGGTTAGCTTTTTGTATCGCATTTTGTAAGCCTTCGTGCCGTATCGGTGGTATTCTTTTAACGCTTTGTTCTTTTCTCGGATAAGTTCTTTCATAGGCTTGGGGATTCTTAAGAAGTCTAATTGGCCTCGTTTTTTCTGAGGGACCTCCGTTTTCATTGCAATTAATATTGCGTCTGTCAAAATTGTGACCATATCGTCAATTTCTTCCTCACTTTTCGGGATAATTTTCGTCGGAAGTCTATCGGCGACTGTTTTTCTGAATTGGTCCCAGTTGGCCAGACCATAGCAGAGTTTTATACTCTTTCCCATCTGACAAGGTATTGTTCCAATGTGAGTGATGACTGGAAAATGGTCACTGCTGAGGCTTGTTAAAGTTTGTGATTTGGCTGCCTTAGTTATATCGATCATTACTGAGAAGTCGATAACATCTCGTCCCCTAAGCCGAGTTGGTCCAAATGGGGCGCATATAAAAGCGGATTTTAAGCCCACCCATTTTGAGAGTTTCTTTCCCTTAGTGTTTTCATTTGGGCAATTCCATATCGGGCTTTTTGCGTTAAAATCGCCCGTTATGACTGTCTTTCCTCCTTTTTTTGTGATTTCATCAAAGTCATTTTCGTAGAAATGCTTACGAGGTGGTATGTAGCAGGAGAAAAAATTAATGCTACCGATTTTAGTGGTGACCTGCACCCCAATTACCTCTGTGTTCACAGTTGTTTCAGGTTCTATTACGTCTTTTATTATAACATCCTCCCTCACCAGGATGGCTACTCCTCCAGACGCGGATTTCCCTGGAGCTAACTTCCTATCTTTTCGGATTACTTTATAACCGGGAACAGCCCACGATGTTTCTGGCCGAAGGTGAGTTTCTGTAATAGCACATATTGCTATCTTTTGTCGTTTCAGGAGAAAGACAAGTTCGTCAGTTTTTCGCTGAACCCCGCCATTGGCGTTCCAGGTCAGCATGACCGTCGCGTTTCGTTCTCTAAGGGCCATGGTTGGTCTGAGTTGAGAACATGTTCAGAATTTGCTGAAGCAGCTGCTGGAGGATTCCCATCTGCTGTTGCAGCATTGCGGCGATCGTATTTAGGATGTTTTTAACTCCTTCGTCCATTGGTTTGCCCGTATCCGTACCCTTCGCTGTGGGGCATTCCTGAGACATTGCCTGAGCAGTGTCGGTGTTTTCCTTGCCCTTCCCATTTGGGGTATCGGCTTGGCTGATTTTTCCTGCCGCTTTACTTGTCCAGTAATTTTCTTTGGGTGGGGGGGCGTCAGTAACCAAAGTTTTTTCTGTCGTGCCTTTCGTTTGGGCGATTCCTTCTTGTTTCTTTCTACCTTTTCTTTTCTCGCATTCGCTAATGTACACTGGGCATTCTTTAGATCCTGCCTCGTGCTCACCGTCGCAGTTGCAGCAGCGAATGTTACTAGAATTTGGGCAGTTTATGCCTTCGTGTTCTTGTGACGCGCATACGTAACACCTTGGTGCTGCCGTGCAGTTTCTAGACCCGTGTCCAAACCTATTGCATCTGTAGCAGCGTTGTGGTCCCTGGTATCTATATGGCGTAATCTTTACAATGTGGCTGCATATCCGCTTAATATTGGCCAGTTCTCTTACGTCAAAGCCGTTAATTTTCTTTATAGTTATGACGTATAGGTCTGATTTGTTTTTTGATAGCGTTTTTACGTGCACACACGGAACGTTTATTGCGGTAAGCTCTTCTTTAATAAATTCTGTTTCGAGTCCTTCGTCGAGTCCATGAATTACGTAACGGGACACTTGTTCCCCTTTTTGAGCCCAGGTGGTGTATTGTGCCTTCTTATCGTCAAGGAATTTACGAACATTTGTGTAATCCTCGATTGTTTTTAATTGAAGACGAGATCCTTCCTTCGTCTTATTTATTGTGAATGTTTGGTCGCGAGCTATTTTCCTGATGTTCATGACGAATTCTTTTTGTTTAAGGATTTCGTACACGATAATAGCAGGTGGCCTATTATTTCTTGGCACATTTGTGGCTTCCGTTTTCGCGTTTTTCTCTGACGTTATTGCCGCTTGTCTCCCTTGAGGGGTTATGTCTATTTCTATCAAAGGGGCGTATCTATTTTGCGTGCTGGTTGGTGGGCACGAATCAGTAATTCTGTTGGAACGCTTTCGTTTTCGGGCATTCTTGGCCGTTACAAAAACTCCGTCGTCGTCTGAGTCGGATGAACCCATCTCGATGGGGACGTCCTCAATAATTTTTTCATTTTCTATAGCTGTGGTAAGAACATCGGTAGTTCTTTTTTCGGTTGGAACGCGATCAAAACTGTTTTTACACAAGTTGTCTTCGTTCCTATTTGGTATTTTCTCTTGGCTGTCACTAAAACTCTTACTCCTCTTAAGAATTCTAGGATCCCGTGATTCGATTGATTGACTTTCTTTTGCGAAAAGGACTTCCCTTATGTTATTAGGGATTGGGATTTTCCCTATTTGTCGCACGTTCCTTTCTTTCTCCACACGAGGTGGAGAGCGAAACATTTTCCTACTCTGAAAAAAGGGGGCGTAAGCCCCCTGTTCCTCGGTTAACTTTATCTAAAAAGGAGTGATAAGGAAACCCGACACCCCACCCGATCCGATCGCAAGCGATACGGGCACAGGCGGACCTGTAAGCCACCCTAAACACTCCACTACCTGCTTTAGAATTTCTAAATCAATAACCTAGTTGTCCCTATCCTATGTTCCTATTAGTCCCTACAGTCCCTAAGAAGTGGACCCAGCCGATTCCCTGGAAGTGCTAGGAGGTGCAAGCCCTCTTTCCAGGGGGGATCGACTGAGACAACCTTTTTTATGCACTATGGCTTTCGAACACCTCCCAGTGTGAGAAGATGGGTCTAGGTTAGCCACCCCACCGGGAGTCACGAGAAACCAATCCTACACTCTAATTTCGTTACCCTTTACCTAGCAACTGTTTCCTGGAGAGATCCAGAGTAGTTACCCAAAAGATCCGTGATAAACACAGTTCACACAGTAGACCACAGTAGAACACCACGTCGTACGTGAACACCACGATGCGATGATGCGATCTGTCAAAGATCTGTAAAAAGCCGGGTCAACGCCGTCTTTTAAGCACTTCCGAGAATGGCGCCAGATAGTACGGGCGACGCTGATTGGTGGAGAGGTCGGGTACGTCATCGCCGCGGCGGCGACGTTTATAAATACCGGCGAAGGTGCATTTCAGGTCATCAGACAGCAGCCCTTACTACGAGCAGACTACAGAGATGACTGGACGCGGCAAGGGAGGAAAAGGCCTGGGAAAGGGAGGAGCCAAACGTCATCGCAAAGTTCTCCGCGATAACATCCAGGGCATCACCAAGCCGGCCATCCGCCGTCTCGCCCGCCGAGGTGGAGTGAAGCGTATCTCCGGACTCATCTACGAGGAGACGCGCGGTGTGCTCAAGGTGTTCCTTGAGAACGTTATTCGTGACGCCGTCACCTACACCGAACACGCCAAGAGGAAGACCGTCACAGCCATGGACGTCGTGTACGCACTCAAGAGACAGGGCCGCACTCTCTACGGGTTTGGCGGTTAGACACGACGCGACGGGATCGCCATCCGACACCCGGCGTACGTCGATAAAAAAGGTCCTTCTAAGGACCAATACAATGTTCAGAGATGGAGCTAATCCTTTGCCATAACGGAACGAAAAATTATTCGCTATAGCGTATGTGACGGCGATAAATAGTAAAGTAAGACCTGTTCGAGCGCACAGGAAAAATGGCGGTGATAATAGAGTTGAAATTGTATGAGCCTTTACCGACGTTAAAGACATTGTCAGCGAATCGGAATAAGCACGTGGCAACGGACTGGCGACAATGTATATCGCGCCGTTGCAACCGTACATGAATAAGCACGTGGCAACGGACTGGCGACAATGTGTATCGCGCCGTTGCAACCATACATGTTAACAAGAAATAACGTAGTTAAGCGGCAGATTGCAGGTGAAATTTTATGACAGACTATGAAATACATTGTAAACGAAGCAGTGTCACCTTCAATCATTCTTCGTTGCATTTCAGCACAAACGCTTTCACTTTTTATACGCTTTATTTCCCATCGTTTACCTTAGCCCAATTATAGCTCCACGTTTCATTCGCTATGCTTATTACGTTTATTGTTATTATTATTTTTTTCACATGACATTTATCGCGTACATCTCTCTAGTATGTTCTGGTCCTGAAAAGGACCTTTTATGCGCACAGCGTGATGCTTATGCCTTCTTCTCAGTCTTCTTGGGCAGGAGCACCGCCTGGATGTTCGGAAGGACACCTCCCTGAGCGATGGTAACGCCCGACAGGAGCTTATTCAACTCCTCGTCGTTGCGGATGGCCAACTGCAAGTGACGAGGGATGATTCTCGTCTTCTTGTTGTCCCTGGCAGCGTTACCGGCCAACTCGAGGACTTCCGCGGCCAGGTACTCCATGACGGCGGCCAAGTAGACTGGGGCACCGGCACCAACACGCTCGGCATAGTTCCCCTTGCGGAGCAGACGGTGGATACGACCGACCGGAAACTGAAGACCGGCCCTGCTGGAGCGGGACTTGGACTTCCCCTTCACTTTTCCTCCCTTTCCTCGTCCGGACATGGCTGAATGCTTCTTTATCTGGTAGTGCTGTCTAATCGCTGTCAGACTCCTGGGCGCATTTATATAGGCTGCCGCCGTCCTAGCGACGCCACATCATGCTTTTACGTGATTGGTCGTCGAGGAGATTCGGCTCACGGAACGGACCAGGGGTACATAAGCAGGCGACTGATGTTCGGCGAAAATACTGAAATCGACCCCGTTCGCCGAACGTGATCACCATGCCACCCAAGACGAGCGGAAAGGCTGCGAAGAAAGCGGGCAAGGCCCAGAAGAACATCTCCAAGGGAGACAAGAAGAAGAAGCGCAGGAGGAAGGAGAGCTACGCAATCTACATCTACAAAGTGCTGAAGCAGGTGCACCCCGACACCGGAATCTCCAGCAAGGCCATGAGCATCATGAACAGCTTCGTCAACGATATTTTCGAGAGAATCGCCGCCGAAGCTTCTCGCCTGGCTCACTACAACAAGCGCTCCACCATCACCAGCCGGGAGGTGCAGACCGCCGTCAGGCTCTTGCTTCCCGGTGAGCTGGCCAAGCACGCCGTCTCCGAGGGGACCAAGGCCGTCACCAAGTACACCAGCTCAAAGTAAATTCCTCGACGGGATTGCTTTGATGCATCCTAACGGCCCTTCTAAGGGCCATGAAATAATCTTCAGTTTTCAAATACCCGACTGCGATGGGCAATCGTCAATACTCGGCCGCAAAGGACGTACATAAATAAACGTAAAAACCTGGGAAATTAGAGTCCCACGCTTTCCTCCGATTCACCAACTACTTACCTGGTGTGCACGCGCGCGGTTCACGAAAAAATAGAGTAAATGTAAAGGAGAAACTTATGACAATAAAAGATGGACGAATTTCTTACCTCCTATTCAAATATATTTTCTACTGCTATGCGTCTGCATTTGATGAAAATGACCGTCGAGATATTAAGGAAAAAATATTATATTCCCATGATTACTTCCCTTTCACCCAGTACTTTTCAAACCACTGACCTGCTATGCTCGTTTCTCAGACGTAAGCCTTGACTTACATGTCTCCCTCCGTCAAAAATAATATGGATTCACGGCGTCCGTCTCCCTCCGAAACTGGTACGCTTGTGGTCACGTTGCTCCTGCTTCACTTCCAGGGGCAGTAAATGACAGGTCCCCACATGCCCTTCCCACGCGGCCGTTTTTCCGCGAAGGCTAATTCCGCTTAACCTCCCGTCCCATCCGCTACGTCGTAAAACTCCTCGGGGGTTCAACGCGAGGAGGCAGGTAATGCGACCCGTCCTCGCCCCAAGTTTCTACGTTAACCAGAAAAGGGCTGTCGCAATGACCCACGTGGCATTCCGCACGAGGAAGAAATTTCTGTGGAAACCTCGCAAGCATAGAACGCAGCTGGGCAACAGCGTTCCTTGTACATTCACCAAGTCGTGACGAGCAGGCGTCGCAATAAACAAAATGGCGGGCAGTGAGCGCTTCCGTGGATTTTCCATTGTGCTAATTCTATCCAATCAATCAATTCCCAGAAACTATTTCTACGGAATGCATCGTCGTTAACAGCATATGGAATCAGCATCATTCGCACAAATAACAATTTATGTAATGGGCATCGGGTTTCCTTCTTGGAAAATCGCCATCTCGCTGAAACAATGTTGATAAACCTCCTCTGAACGAATCCCCCAAGTATTTTAAAGTCGATTGAGTGATTTTTCATCCTTTTCCGCAATTTTTTTTTTGCGATACTGCAACGATTTATCAGCAATTGATTACAAATGCATCGAGACAGACGTGACAAGTAGACCAGTTCTTTGATCACCATGCCTCCAAATGACCGATTCTTGTTATAGTTTTGAACCGGGGTCCCTTCCGCGGGACACGACTCATTCCCCTTCTTTTGAACGAAATTAACCTTTCCAGAAATCTTTACTTGTCTTGTCACGCCACAGAACAGAAAATGTTTCTCTAGGCAAAAGTTAAATGGTCCCAGTCCCAACTTACCCGCTAATTTTATTACGTTGATACACAAGGGATGGAAGGACATACGTTAATGTTGTTTATTTCTTTGCGGGATTAGGGAAATGAAATCTAGGGAAAAGAGGTCGAAGTTTGACGTGAAAGAGAAATCTTTAAAATTAGCGGCCGGTATAATCATTTATGAGATGATTGCATAACGTTTCAATTTCTGCGATCTGTAAAAAGCCGTTACGTTTTACGTTTTTTACGTTTAAAAGGTTTTTATTTCCGTATAGATTTACTATTACAAGGATTGACATAAAATATATATTGAAACATAATAAAAACAACACGGAAACCCCGTTTTAGGATACACTCCTCTTCGGGGTGGAAAGAAATAAATATAGTAAGGCTACAAAGATGGTAGCGGTTGCGGAAAAAACCTTTGATATACACTCTTTTCTGCGGGAGCGGTATCGGCCCGGTATTCACCCATGGGCGGAGGGAAACCCGTAAAACCTCCGCCAGACCACCGGGGAAGAGAGTTGGGAAGAACAGCAACGGAAGAAGAGACAACAGATAACAGTAACAGTAACAATATGACAGAAAAGGTAACAGGATGAATATAATACATTTAGATAGAATAAATAAATAAATAACGTCCAACTGATTCACTATCACTTTGATTTCGCACGTTTCACTTCACATCCTGGCACGTCTTCTACGTCGCAGGGGAAGAAGTGGTAGATCCGGATCCGGCTGCAGGGACGGCGGGAGCGGCAATACCGTGCGGACCTGATGAGATGGCAGGGAAGCCTCGGGGTAGTAGATGGGGAAGAGTGTGGAGATGACACGAGCTGGTGACTGCAGTTTAATCGCAGGACGGCGACGCAGTAGTCCTCCTAGGTGGCTCAGGATGTCGGTGAGCAGCTCCTCATTGTGGTCTGCCAGGCGGGCCGCTGATCTGATACGGATACGGCACAACCTGTGGAGGATCGGTTCGATATCAGTTCGGTCATACACATACTCTTCTGGGGTATCGTAAGGGAGGAGAAGCAACCGTCGCAGGATTCTACGCTCCAAAGATGCGAAGAGCCCCAAATTGTCCCGTGTAGGGAGGACCGCGAGCGCGGCATACTCCATGACAGGTCTCAGGAAGGCCTTGTACAGGAGCAAACCGCAGCTCTCGGACACTCCCCGGCCGTTTGCCCGGACGGCACGAATTAGATTGGCGCGACGGTTGCATCTCGCCCTCACCACCCCCAAATGGACCCTGAAAGAGAGATGCCTGTCCAGGTGGACGCCCAGGTAAGTGACGGAGGAGGATGGGAAAATACGCTTATCCCATAGGGTTAGGGAGTGGGGATTGGAGCCGGCTCCACGGCAATCGTGGCTACCGGCGAACACGATGAAGGTGGATTTTTGTGGGTTCGGCCGCAGGCGCCACCTCCGGAACCATCCCTCCAGGGTGGATGTAGCGCGTTGCAGATGTTTAACGGCCGTCTCCACCCGCTGTGCCCGTAACCACAGTGCTGTATCGTCAGCGTATTGTGCGAGTGTGACTCGCTTTCCAGGATTCTTATCTGTGGGCATGTCCCAGCAGAAAAGGGTAAAAAGTAGAGGGGAGAGGACGGTACCTTGAGGGACACCTGCGAGCAGAGGGAAGGGAAGGGATAGGTGTCCGTCCACTTGCACCCTCGCCTGCCTGTTGGAGAGAAATGAGTTTATTAGTCTGAGAAGGGGAGGAGTAACGCCGGGGGTAAGAGAGAGCTTGCCGATGAGGCCTTCATGCCACACCCTATCGAAAGCCCTCTCTATATCCAGGAACAGGGCTGCCACATACTGCCGCCGGTTGATTGCCTCTGCCGCCATTGTGGTGAGGTGGCAGAGAGGGTCAACGGTACATCTGTGTGGGCGGAAACCAAATTGATGTGGGGGAAGGACACCATTAGAGTTAAAGCGTAGTGTGAGACGTCGGGTAATGATTCTTTCGTACCACTTCCCGATCACACTGGTGAGGCATATCGGGCGATAATTCTCAGCCTTTTGGTGGTCCTTCCCAGCTTTAGGAATCATGACAACAGTCATGGGTTTCCAAGCCGTGGGATAATACCCTAAGGAAAGGAGAGAGTTGAATATCAGACGCAGGGGCGTGAAGCAGCTGGTGGCTTTCTGGATGTGACGGGTGGTGATCCCGTCCGGTCCTGGGGCCTTGTGGCGGCGGGGCATACAGTTTGCCATTTCCTCTTTGTCAATGGGGGAAGAAAGGGGGTCATCATCGGGTAGTGCCTCGGGTACCTCAAGGGGAAGAAGGGAGAATGGAAGCGAGTTCAGATGATGTAAGCAGGCCTGCTTATGTCGTTCGTCGAAGGCCGGGTCCTCCTGCGGGCGAAAAACATCAGTAAGAACCCGTCGAAATTCTTCCGCCTTCCCTAGCCCGTCGGCGACTGGGACGCCATCGTTGTTAATCAGGGAGATCCGGGTTGGTTTGTGTTGTCCGGAGAGAACCCGAAACTGCTTCCAGAATTTCGCCCCCTCCGTGCTATCATACTTGGAGCAGGCGATCGCCCAGGATTGCTCCTTGTGTGCTATCACCCGTCGACGGATGATCGCATTTGAGCGGTTCCATTCTGTTTTCAGTTCCGGGTCCCCGGTGCGGAGCCATTGCCTGTAAAGGGAACGCTTATATTTGATTAATTGAACTACATCAGGTGGAAGTGGGGGGCGCGAGGGATCTATCTGCTTCTTTGGAAGCCGCGCCGTCGCGTCCGCGAACGCTTCAGTCAGCCGTAGAAGGGCTTCATCGACTTCGCTACGCGAACGCGGGGCGGTGGCCCCCTCAGTTGCAGCTTCTACCGTGCTGTTGAAGGCCTCCCAGTCAGCGGGTCAACGCCGTCTTTTAAGCACTTCCGAGAATGGCGCCAGATAGTACGGGCGACGCTGATTGGTGGAGAGGTCGGGTACGTCATCGCCGCGGCGGCGACGTTTATAAATACCGGCGAAGGTGCATTTCAGGTCATCAGACAGCAGCCCTTACTACGAGCAGACTACAGAGATGACTGGACGCGGCAAGGGAGGAAAAGGCCTGGGAAAGGGAGGAGCCAAACGTCATCGCAAAGTTCTCCGCGATAACATCCAGGGCATCACCAAGCCGGCCATCCGCCGTCTCGCCCGCCGAGGTGGAGTGAAGCGTATCTCCGGACTCATCTACGAGGAGACGCGCGGTGTGCTCAAGGTGTTCCTTGAGAACGTTATTCGTGACGCCGTCACCTACACCGAACACGCCAAGAGGAAGACCGTCACAGCCATGGACGTCGTGTACGCACTCAAGAGACAGGGCCGCACTCTCTACGGGTTTGGCGGTTAGACACGACGCGACGGGATCGCCATCCGACACCCGGCGTACGTCGATAAAAAAGGTCCTTCTAAGGACCAATACAATGTTCAGAGATGGAGCTAATCCTTTGCCATAACGGAACGAAAAATTATTCGCTATAGCGTATGTGACGGCGATAAATAGTAAAGTAAGACCTGTTCGAGCGCACAGGAAAAATGGCGGTGATAATAGAGTTGAAATTGTATGAGCCTTTACCGACGTTAAAGACATTGTCAGCGAATCGGAATAAGCACGTGGCAACGGACTGGCGACAATGTATATCGCGCCGTTGCAACCGTACATGAATAAGCACGTGGCAACGGACTGGCGACAATGTGTATCGCGCCGTTGCAACCATACATGTTAACAAGAAATAACGTAGTTAAGCGGCAGATTGCAGGTGAAATTTTATGACAGACTATGAAATACATTGTAAACGAAGCAGTGTCACCTTCAATCATTCTTCGTTGCATTTCAGCACAAACGCTTTCACTTTTTATACGCTTTATTTCCCATCGTTTACCTTAGCCCAATTATAGCTCCACGTTTCATTCGCTATGCTTATTACGTTTATTGTTATTATTATTTTTTTCACATGACATTTATCGCGTACATCTCTCTAGTATGTTCTGGTCCTGAAAAGGACCTTTTATGCGCACAGCGTGATGCTTATGCCTTCTTCTCAGTCTTCTTGGGCAGGAGCACCGCCTGGATGTTCGGAAGGACACCTCCCTGAGCGATGGTAACGCCCGACAGGAGCTTATTCAACTCCTCGTCGTTGCGGATGGCCAACTGCAAGTGACGAGGGATGATTCTCGTCTTCTTGTTGTCCCTGGCAGCGTTACCGGCCAACTCGAGGACTTCCGCGGCCAGGTACTCCATGACGGCGGCCAAGTAGACTGGGGCACCGGCACCAACACGCTCGGCATAGTTCCCCTTGCGGAGCAGACGGTGGATACGACCGACCGGAAACTGAAGACCGGCCCTGCTGGAGCGGGACTTGGACTTCCCCTTCACTTTTCCTCCCTTTCCTCGTCCGGACATGGCTGAATGCTTCTTTATCTGGTAGTGCTGTCTAATCGCTGTCAGACTCCTGGGCGCATTTATATAGGCTGCCGCCGTCCTAGCGACGCCACATCATGCTTTTACGTGATTGGTCGTCGAGGAGATTCGGCTCACGGAACGGACCAGGGGTACATAAGCAGGCGACTGATGTTCGGCGAAAATACTGAAATCGACCCCGTTCGCCGAACGTGATCACCATGCCACCCAAGACGAGCGGAAAGGCTGCGAAGAAAGCGGGCAAGGCCCAGAAGAACATCTCCAAGGGAGACAAGAAGAAGAAGCGCAGGAGGAAGGAGAGCTACGCAATCTACATCTACAAAGTGCTGAAGCAGGTGCACCCCGACACCGGAATCTCCAGCAAGGCCATGAGCATCATGAACAGCTTCGTCAACGATATTTTCGAGAGAATCGCCGCCGAAGCTTCTCGCCTGGCTCACTACAACAAGCGCTCCACCATCACCAGCCGGGAGGTGCAGACCGCCGTCAGGCTCTTGCTTCCCGGTGAGCTGGCCAAGCACGCCGTCTCCGAGGGGACCAAGGCCGTCACCAAGTACACCAGCTCAAAGTAAATTCCTCGACGGGATTGCTTTGATGCATCCTAACGGCCCTTCTAAGGGCCATGAAATAATCTTCAGTTTTCAAATACCCGACTGCGATGGGCAATCGTCAATACTCGGCCGCAAAGGACGTACATAAATAAACGTAAAAACCTGGGAAATTAGAGTCCCACGCTTTCCTCCGATTCACCAACTACTTACCTGGTGTGCACGCGCGCGGTTCACGAAAAAATAGAGTAAATGTAAAGGAGAAACTTATGACAATAAAAGATGGACGAATTTCTTACCTCCTATTCAAATATATTTTCTACTGCTATGCGTCTGCATTTGATGAAAATGACCGTCGAGATATTAAGGAAAAAATATTATATTCCCATGATTACTTCCCTTTCACCCAGTACTTTTCAAACCACTGACCTGCTATGCTCGTTTCTCAGACGTAAGCCTTGACTTACATGTCTCCCTCCGTCAAAAATAATATGGATTCACGGCGTCCGTCTCCCTCCGAAACTGGTACGCTTGTGGTCACGTTGCTCCTGCTTCACTTCCAGGGGCAGTAAATGACAGGTCCCCACATGCCCTTCCCACGCGGCCGTTTTTCCGCGAAGGCTAATTCCGCTTAACCTCCCGTCCCATCCGCTACGTCGTAAAACTCCTCGGGGGTTCAACGCGAGGAGGCAGGTAATGCGACCCGTCCTCGCCCCAAGTTTCTACGTTAACCAGAAAAGGGCTGTCGCAATGACCCACGTGGCATTCCGCACGAGGAAGAAATTTCTGTGGAAACCTCGCAAGCATAGAACGCAGCTGGGCAACAGCGTTCCTTGTACATTCACCAAGTCGTGACGAGCAGGCGTCGCAATAAACAAAATGGCGGGCAGTGAGCGCTTCCGTGGATTTTCCATTGTGCTAATTCTATCCAATCAATCAATTCCCAGAAACTATTTCTACGGAATGCATCGTCGTTAACAGCATATGGAATCAGCATCATTCGCACAAATAACAATTTATGTAATGGGCATCGGGTTTCCTTCTTGGAAAATCGCCATCTCGCTGAAACAATGTTGATAAACCTCCTCTGAACGAATCCCCCAAGTATTTTAAAGTCGATTGAGTGATTTTTCATCCTTTTCCGCAATTTTTTTTTTGCGATACTGCAACGATTTATCAGCAATTGATTACAAATGCATCGAGACAGACGTGACAAGTAGACCAGTTCTTTGATCACCATGCCTCCAAATGACCGATTCTTGTTATAGTTTTGAACCGGGGTCCCTTCCGCGGGACACGACTCATTCCCCTTCTTTTGAACGAAATTAACCTTTCCAGAAATCTTTACTTGTCTTGTCACGCCACAGAACAGAAAATGTTTCTCTAGGCAAAAGTTAAATGGTCCCAGTCCCAACTTACCCGCTAATTTTATTACGTTGATACACAAGGGATGGAAGGACATACGTTAATGTTGTTTATTTCTTTGCGGGATTAGGGAAATGAAATCTAGGGAAAAGAGGTCGAAGTTTGACGTGAAAGAGAAATCTTTAAAATTAGCGGCCGGTATAATCATTTATGAGATGATTGCATAACGTTTTCATTAAGGCGACTCTTCCTACAAGTGCATTTCTGACGAAAAAGGTTGCCGCATGTGCCTACCTGTCCGTCCTTTTAGCATTTCAACTTTCTGCAAATTTGGTGAAAATCTTTACCGCATTAGCCCCATTGAAGAATCCACCCCGGCCGCATTTTGACACTAGGTACACGAGATCGTCACTTCACCGTATTCGACAACCGATTTCCCGCAGTGGCGTTAACCGAAGGACGCTCGGCTTTGAGGACAATAGTGATTCGTGAAGCGATATTTAATCAGATTCATCTAGTAACAGTGGCCGGGAATGGAATGGAATAACGTCCTTGCCTAGGCAACTTAGTAACATACAACTTAACTACGGACGGGAGAAAATGCCGACGAGCCGTGAAGCGGTGTAAATTTCATAACGATCGTGTGATTTTAAGACTCATGATATACACCATGACGATTAATTACCTTAGCAGTTGTGGTGATGCTTAATCACCGGGATATCATGTAATGTCATACCAGTCACAGCGAGGCGTTAATACTTAACATTGAACTTTGTCAAATTTGTGTAGTTGAAATCACCCTTATGACATCTGTTAATAAATTCATCCACACAGAGTACCAAATTAGTAAAATATCTCGGGTACGCAGCGATATGTAAACGGAGACAGTTTTTTTTTCAAAATCTCGGAATGGATGACAAACGTCCTCCATTAGCGAACATTTATGACAGTCATCACCTACCTCCTGCCGTGATAATGTCAAATTTTGCAATGCAACTACTGGTAATAAGAATGATTAAATTCGAGTCAACTAGTGTTACTTTCGAATAACGTTCCCCCATTGACACAACTGTCATTTACATATGAACACTAGAAACTAACACACACGAACGTGCACATAGACCTACGCAACCTTCAGTCGTCTACTTCATCGTGAGTGGATTGAATCCTCTTAACTCCTGATTGACTTTCGCTTCACATTGCAATGATCCCAGATTGGCCGGGGAAAAGACGACTATTTGTTTTCCTGTTCACTGGAATGCTTATTTCGTATCTTTTATGGTGATGTGCTAGGTACCAGACAGCTTAAAATTGTTAATCATCGTTCTTTTATTACTCGTGACGATAAAGTTGCTTCCGCATCGCTAAGAACCTCAAGGAATCAACAATGAACGGGGATGAAATATTTGATGGGTCCACATGTATTGATTAAGTAATGCAGAACGAAGTAGATACTGAGTAATTGAATTAACACAGGGGCTTCTTCGAGACAGAACCGAGAAATGATGTTCCGTGAACTGTCGACGGTGATAGAGTTCCACGAAAGAGAGGTCGTAGAGGAATGAACGGTTCCGGCTGTTAATGCCGCCCCTAGTCCCCCCAACCCCGCAAGCACTGGAAACCAGCCTGGATCCCTGATTACGATCCCAGGAAAAATCGTGTTCAAGTCTTTCCTACGCCAGATAGTATAATCTGTCATCACTATTGAACGCCGCATCACGCCCCGACGGCTTTTTCCCACGTTTTTTTTATTTATTCACAGGAATGTTTTCCAGGTAAGGGCTATTCACTCTACCTTATCCGTCAATCACTATCCCGACCCTCGAAAGTTATAAGGAAAAGTCGACCATTGCTCTAATGAAAGATATTATTCCAACGGCATGGAGGTAAAAAACAAGATCCATATGCTTGACACACATTATGTCGATTGGAAACAAGTGGAAACGATGTGAAATTAGGTTGGAAGCAACTGAAAAATATTGTGACACGAATACAAGCCGTCATAGCTCCGCAACTACGACGAAAGGGATGTGGATATTATTGAGTTAAACGCATCTGTCCTATTTGCTTATGGCGATTCCCATCGTAATGATCGCGCATACAATCCCGCGATGCGCCCTATTTTCGCCGTTTCCGTGAATAAGACGTACGGCGGGGGATGTGTACCGAGCGAAATTGCCGACACGAATTACGTACGCTTACGAGAGCCTGGTTTTCAAGGAGTCGCTTTCACGTTGACTACGTCCCCGAGGTATCCCATCACACAGGGTCATTTAACGTGACATACAGCGTGTGTGTGGGAGGGATTTTTTTTTTTAAGGTCGTAGGGGTGTATTCCGTAACTTGACGGCACCGTGGAGAAAAGCACATCCAACGCATCGCACAGATAAGGAAGGTTAATAAAAGAAATGTACGCGATAACAAGTCGACGGCAGACGACTCTCCTCTTCGAAAGACGTGCAAGGAAACTAGGGTAGACATCCGCGGAAACGTGGATGTGGCGCCGTTTCAACGACAATAAGAGTTTTCCCGTGATGAAGTATCATTTCGTTTCCGATGACATGCCGGTTGCTACAAATTCATCATCCCGCAACGAGGTACCGACGTCCGAAGCCGTTGGAGACGGAGCAAACTCGTCACGGCCGGGTCGCCACTGCGCGCCCTCGGCTACTACATTGTTTTTCCCGCCCGCTCACGGGGCTAAAGCATAATTCGGCGCCATCCTCGACTTTGTTGTACGTGAACTTTGACGTCCCATTCGCGTGCGTACAGTTCATTTCTTTTTCCCCTTCGGCCACCCCATGCAACCATTTCGAAGCCCACGCGGACGCGTCGTAAGGCGTGCGCTTAACGGGTGACTCCGTCTCCATTTGCGACTCGATAATCCTTTCCCACGGGCGCGGGAGGTGGGTGCGTCGCGACGCCCCCGAGTCGTCGAAAAATGCATAAACGTCCGCTTACGGGACAGGCACCGGGGAGGAACAGGAGGAAGGTTTGACAGGCGCCGAGTCAGGGGGAAGGCGTCCGAAGGGACCGTCTTCTCGGGGCCGCTTTCCGCGGCCGGCGCGCGGCCCACCGGGTCGCGAGCGCGTCCAATACCAGGTGAAGGATGGCCTCGAACGTACGTTACCTCGGATCTCGAGGAATCGACCCCGGTAGAAACGTGTGCAACGTTTATTCCCGGGTACGCCTTCGACAGGACGACAACCCGTATTTTGACGACCCGCTGCACACGAACTGGGCTCGCCAAACGCCTGGCGCCGCCACGGCCGACAGGGTGGAACCCTGACGGGCGCCGCGGCGCAAGGCGCCCTCGTTACGCGCCCCCGACACTCTCCGAAACGCGAAAGTCGGAGGAGGAGTGGAGTACAAACAATCCGAGAAGCGCACCGGAGGCGAGAGGAAGAGATCGTATTTTGCTCCGAAATGGTACGATAGCAAGGTGGACTTTCGTATGAAATCCATGTCTTGGTAATTTTCTCTTTCTATCATCACGCAGCAGCCGATAACATGGCAGACGCAGCATCTGGAGCAGCGGCAGCCGCACCACCGGCAGCCCAGCCTTCGGGCACCGTCGCAGTAAAACCCCTGCCTTCTTCAGGAACCTCCGCGGCTTCCAAGAAGGCCAGCAAGGGCGGAGCAGCCAAGAAGGCTCGCGCAAAGCCGTCGCACCCGCCCACTTCCGAGATGGTTAACAACGCAGTCAAGGGCCTCAAGGAGCGCGGTGGCTCTTCCCTTCAAGCCATCAAGAAGTACATCGCAGCCAGCTACAAAGTGGACGCCGAGAGGCTCTCGCCTTTCATCAAGAAGTACCTCAAGGCGGCCGTCACCGCCGGAACTCTCGTCCAGACCAAGGGAAAGGGCGCCTCAGGTTCCTTCAAGCTGAGCCACAGCAAGAAGGCCGCACCCGCGGCAGCCAGCGGGACGACCAAGGCGAAAAAGGTCGTCAAGAAGACGGGAGTAAAGAAACCGAAAGCGGTCGGAGCCAAGAAGTCCTCCGAGAAGGCGTCCAGTGGCACCAAGAGGTCCGCGCCCAAGGAGCGAAGCAAGTCCGCGCCACCAGCCAAGAAGGCGAAGAAGGCGGCGGACAAGCCAAAGAAGAAGCCGGCGGCTGGGAAACCCGCCGCCAAGGCGGCAAAGTCCCCGTCGAAGGCGAAAAAGGCGGCCACCAAACCCAAGACCCCCAAGCCCAAGAAGACGCCCACCAAGGCCAAGCCCGCCGCCAAGAAACCTTCCGCCGCCCAGAAAAAGAAGTGAACCATCACTGCTTCGCCACCGGCGCACCTAGGACAGCAGACAGCGTCCAATCTCGGTCCTTTTTAGGACCATCATGTCTTCCAAAGATGCTTGCCACTCAATGCCCACGCCACTGAGCACGCCCAAAGTTAACATTTATCATGATTAATGCCATGCAAAAACAACGGTCCTATTTAAAATTGATGATGCGACATGGACGGACGAAAAAAAAAATTAAGAATAACATTCATAGAACGTGTAAAATGAACAACACGTCACGGAGTATTGTTTTCTTTTCGTTAAGCGCGTCAGGTAAGCATCGCACGAACTTTTATTTCATCTCATTTCATGCGTAGCCGTGCAAACGCACTTGCCATGCGCAAAGGAAATTTCATGTCGTCCATCATTCCAATGGATTTACATCGTCGTTAATTATTGTGCGATCGTGCTAAATTCAAACTTTTAAGTATGTACTGGTCCTGAAAAGGACCTTTGTTTTTCGGCCGAAAGTAGCTTTCTAAGCTCGCTCTCCGCGGATACGGCGGGCCAGCTGGATGTCCTTGGGCATGATGGTCACACGCTTAGCGTGGATGGCGCAGAGGTTGGTGTCCTCAAAGAGACCCACTAGGTAAGCCTCGCTGGCCTCCTGGAGAGCCATGACGGCGGAGCTCTGGAACCGAAGATCGGTCTTGAAGTCCTGGGCGATCTCACGCACCAGGCGCTGGAAGGGCAGCTTGCGGATGAGGAGCTCCGTGCTCTTCTGGTATCTCCTGATCTCACGAAGGGCCACGGTACCGGGGCGGTACCTGTGGGGCTTCTTGACGCCTCCCGTCGCCGGCGCGCTCTTGCGAGCGGCCTTGGTGGCCAGCTGCTTCCTCGGGGCCTTTCCTCCGGTGGACTTGCGGGCTGTCTGCTTCGTACGTGCCATTTCTGCGATCTGTAAAAAGCCGGGTCAACGCCGTCTTTTAAGCACTTCCGAGAATGGCGCCAGATAGTACGGGCGACGCTGATTGGTGGAGAGGTCGGGTACGTCATCGCCGCGGCGGCGACGTTTATAAATACCGGCGAAGGTGCATTTCAGGTCATCAGACAGCAGCCCTTACTACGAGCAGACTACAGAGATGACTGGACGCGGCAAGGGAGGAAAAGGCCTGGGAAAGGGAGGAGCCAAACGTCATCGCAAAGTTCTCCGCGATAACATCCAGGGCATCACCAAGCCGGCCATCCGCCGTCTCGCCCGCCGAGGTGGAGTGAAGCGTATCTCCGGACTCATCTACGAGGAGACGCGCGGTGTGCTCAAGGTGTTCCTTGAGAACGTTATTCGTGACGCCGTCACCTACACCGAACACGCCAAGAGGAAGACCGTCACAGCCATGGACGTCGTGTACGCACTCAAGAGACAGGGCCGCACTCTCTACGGGTTTGGCGGTTAGACACGACGCGACGGGATCGCCATCCGACACCCGGCGTACGTCGATAAAAAAGGTCCTTCTAAGGACCAATACAATGTTCAGAGATGGAGCTAATCCTTTGCCATAACGGAACGAAAAATTATTCGCTATAGCGTATGTGACGGCGATAAATAGTAAAGTAAGACCTGTTCGAGCGCACAGGAAAAATGGCGGTGATAATAGAGTTGAAATTGTATGAGCCTTTACCGACGTTAAAGACATTGTCAGCGAATCGGAATAAGCACGTGGCAACGGACTGGCGACAATGTATATCGCGCCGTTGCAACCGTACATGAATAAGCACGTGGCAACGGACTGGCGACAATGTGTATCGCGCCGTTGCAACCATACATGTTAACAAGAAATAACGTAGTTAAGCGGCAGATTGCAGGTGAAATTTTATGACAGACTATGAAATACATTGTAAACGAAGCAGTGTCACCTTCAATCATTCTTCGTTGCATTTCAGCACAAACGCTTTCACTTTTTATACGCTTTATTTCCCATCGTTTACCTTAGCCCAATTATAGCTCCACGTTTCATTCGCTATGCTTATTACGTTTATTGTTATTATTATTTTTTTCACATGACATTTATCGCGTACATCTCTCTAGTATGTTCTGGTCCTGAAAAGGACCTTTTATGCGCACAGCGTGATGCTTATGCCTTCTTCTCAGTCTTCTTGGGCAGGAGCACCGCCTGGATGTTCGGAAGGACACCTCCCTGAGCGATGGTAACGCCCGACAGGAGCTTATTCAACTCCTCGTCGTTGCGGATGGCCAACTGCAAGTGACGAGGGATGATTCTCGTCTTCTTGTTGTCCCTGGCAGCGTTACCGGCCAACTCGAGGACTTCCGCGGCCAGGTACTCCATGACGGCGGCCAAGTAGACTGGGGCACCGGCACCAACACGCTCGGCATAGTTCCCCTTGCGGAGCAGACGGTGGATACGACCGACCGGAAACTGAAGACCGGCCCTGCTGGAGCGGGACTTGGACTTCCCCTTCACTTTTCCTCCCTTTCCTCGTCCGGACATGGCTGAATGCTTCTTTATCTGGTAGTGCTGTCTAATCGCTGTCAGACTCCTGGGCGCATTTATATAGGCTGCCGCCGTCCTAGCGACGCCACATCATGCTTTTACGTGATTGGTCGTCGAGGAGATTCGGCTCACGGAACGGACCAGGGGTACATAAGCAGGCGACTGATGTTCGGCGAAAATACTGAAATCGACCCCGTTCGCCGAACGTGATCACCATGCCACCCAAGACGAGCGGAAAGGCTGCGAAGAAAGCGGGCAAGGCCCAGAAGAACATCTCCAAGGGAGACAAGAAGAAGAAGCGCAGGAGGAAGGAGAGCTACGCAATCTACATCTACAAAGTGCTGAAGCAGGTGCACCCCGACACCGGAATCTCCAGCAAGGCCATGAGCATCATGAACAGCTTCGTCAACGATATTTTCGAGAGAATCGCCGCCGAAGCTTCTCGCCTGGCTCACTACAACAAGCGCTCCACCATCACCAGCCGGGAGGTGCAGACCGCCGTCAGGCTCTTGCTTCCCGGTGAGCTGGCCAAGCACGCCGTCTCCGAGGGGACCAAGGCCGTCACCAAGTACACCAGCTCAAAGTAAATTCCTCGACGGGATTGCTTTGATGCATCCTAACGGCCCTTCTAAGGGCCATGAAATAATCTTCAGTTTTCAAATACCCGACTGCGATGGGCAATCGTCAATACTCGGCCGCAAAGGACGTACATAAATAAACGTAAAAACCTGGGAAATTAGAGTCCCACGCTTTCCTCCGATTCACCAACTACTTACCTGGTGTGCACGCGCGCGGTTCACGAAAAAATAGAGTAAATGTAAAGGAGAAACTTATGACAATAAAAGATGGACGAATTTCTTACCTCCTATTCAAATATATTTTCTACTGCTATGCGTCTGCATTTGATGAAAATGACCGTCGAGATATTAAGGAAAAAATATTATATTCCCATGATTACTTCCCTTTCACCCAGTACTTTTCAAACCACTGACCTGCTATGCTCGTTTCTCAGACGTAAGCCTTGACTTACATGTCTCCCTCCGTCAAAAATAATATGGATTCACGGCGTCCGTCTCCCTCCGAAACTGGTACGCTTGTGGTCACGTTGCTCCTGCTTCACTTCCAGGGGCAGTAAATGACAGGTCCCCACATGCCCTTCCCACGCGGCCGTTTTTCCGCGAAGGCTAATTCCGCTTAACCTCCCGTCCCATCCGCTACGTCGTAAAACTCCTCGGGGGTTCAACGCGAGGAGGCAGGTAATGCGACCCGTCCTCGCCCCAAGTTTCTACGTTAACCAGAAAAGGGCTGTCGCAATGACCCACGTGGCATTCCGCACGAGGAAGAAATTTCTGTGGAAACCTCGCAAGCATAGAACGCAGCTGGGCAACAGCGTTCCTTGTACATTCACCAAGTCGTGACGAGCAGGCGTCGCAATAAACAAAATGGCGGGCAGTGAGCGCTTCCGTGGATTTTCCATTGTGCTAATTCTATCCAATCAATCAATTCCCAGAAACTATTTCTACGGAATGCATCGTCGTTAACAGCATATGGAATCAGCATCATTCGCACAAATAACAATTTATGTAATGGGCATCGGGTTTCCTTCTTGGAAAATCGCCATCTCGCTGAAACAATGTTGATAAACCTCCTCTGAACGAATCCCCCAAGTATTTTAAAGTCGATTGAGTGATTTTTCATCCTTTTCCGCAATTTTTTTTTTGCGATACTGCAACGATTTATCAGCAATTGATTACAAATGCATCGAGACAGACGTGACAAGTAGACCAGTTCTTTGATCACCATGCCTCCAAATGACCGATTCTTGTTATAGTTTTGAACCGGGGTCCCTTCCGCGGGACACGACTCATTCCCCTTCTTTTGAACGAAATTAACCTTTCCAGAAATCTTTACTTGTCTTGTCACGCCACAGAACAGAAAATGTTTCTCTAGGCAAAAGTTAAATGGTCCCAGTCCCAACTTACCCGCTAATTTTATTACGTTGATACACAAGGGATGGAAGGACATACGTTAATGTTGTTTATTTCTTTGCGGGATTAGGGAAATGAAATCTAGGGAAAAGAGGTCGAAGTTTGACGTGAAAGAGAAATCTTTAAAATTAGCGGCCGGTATAATCATTTATGAGATGATTGCATAACGTTTTCATTAAGGCGACTCTTCCTACAAGTGCATTTCTGACGAAAAAGGTTGCCGCATGTGCCTACCTGTCCGTCCTTTTAGCATTTCAACTTTCTGCAAATTTGGTGAAAATCTTTACCGCATTAGCCCCATTGAAGAATCCACCCCGGCCGCATTTTGACACTAGGTACACGAGATCGTCACTTCACCGTATTCGACAACCGATTTCCCGCAGTGGCGTTAACCGAAGGACGCTCGGCTTTGAGGACAATAGTGATTCGTGAAGCGATATTTAATCAGATTCATCTAGTAACAGTGGCCGGGAATGGAATGGAATAACGTCCTTGCCTAGGCAACTTAGTAACATACAACTTAACTACGGACGGGAGAAAATGCCGACGAGCCGTGAAGCGGTGTAAATTTCATAACGATCGTGTGATTTTAAGACTCATGATATACACCATGACGATTAATTACCTTAGCAGTTGTGGTGATGCTTAATCACCGGGATATCATGTAATGTCATACCAGTCACAGCGAGGCGTTAATACTTAACATTGAACTTTGTCAAATTTGTGTAGTTGAAATCACCCTTATGACATCTGTTAATAAATTCATCCACACAGAGTACCAAATTAGTAAAATATCTCGGGTACGCAGCGATATGTAAACGGAGACAGTTTTTTTTTCAAAATCTCGGAATGGATGACAAACGTCCTCCATTAGCGAACATTTATGACAGTCATCACCTACCTCCTGCCGTGATAATGTCAAATTTTGCAATGCAACTACTGGTAATAAGAATGATTAAATTCGAGTCAACTAGTGTTACTTTCGAATAACGTTCCCCCATTGACACAACTGTCATTTACATATGAACACTAGAAACTAACACACACGAACGTGCACATAGACCTACGCAACCTTCAGTCGTCTACTTCATCGTGAGTGGATTGAATCCTCTTAACTCCTGATTGACTTTCGCTTCACATTGCAATGATCCCAGATTGGCCGGGGAAAAGACGACTATTTGTTTTCCTGTTCACTGGAATGCTTATTTCGTATCTTTTATGGTGATGTGCTAGGTACCAGACAGCTTAAAATTGTTAATCATCGTTCTTTTATTACTCGTGACGATAAAGTTGCTTCCGCATCGCTAAGAACCTCAAGGAATCAACAATGAACGGGGATGAAATATTTGATGGGTCCACATGTATTGATTAAGTAATGCAGAACGAAGTAGATACTGAGTAATTGAATTAACACAGGGGCTTCTTCGAGACAGAACCGAGAAATGATGTTCCGTGAACTGTCGACGGTGATAGAGTTCCACGAAAGAGAGGTCGTAGAGGAATGAACGGTTCCGGCTGTTAATGCCGCCCCTAGTCCCCCCAACCCCGCAAGCACTGGAAACCAGCCTGGATCCCTGATTACGATCCCAGGAAAAATCGTGTTCAAGTCTTTCCTACGCCAGATAGTATAATCTGTCATCACTATTGAACGCCGCATCACGCCCCGACGGCTTTTTCCCACGTTTTTTTTATTTATTCACAGGAATGTTTTCCAGGTAAGGGCTATTCACTCTACCTTATCCGTCAATCACTATCCCGACCCTCGAAAGTTATAAGGAAAAGTCGACCATTGCTCTAATGAAAGATATTATTCCAACGGCATGGAGGTAAAAAACAAGATCCATATGCTTGACACACATTATGTCGATTGGAAACAAGTGGAAACGATGTGAAATTAGGTTGGAAGCAACTGAAAAATATTGTGACACGAATACAAGCCGTCATAGCTCCGCAACTACGACGAAAGGGATGTGGATATTATTGAGTTAAACGCATCTGTCCTATTTGCTTATGGCGATTCCCATCGTAATGATCGCGCATACAATCCCGCGATGCGCCCTATTTTCGCCGTTTCCGTGAATAAGACGTACGGCGGGGGATGTGTACCGAGCGAAATTGCCGACACGAATTACGTACGCTTACGAGAGCCTGGTTTTCAAGGAGTCGCTTTCACGTTGACTACGTCCCCGAGGTATCCCATCACACAGGGTCATTTAACGTGACATACAGCGTGTGTGTGGGAGGGATTTTTTTTTTTAAGGTCGTAGGGGTGTATTCCGTAACTTGACGGCACCGTGGAGAAAAGCACATCCAACGCATCGCACAGATAAGGAAGGTTAATAAAAGAAATGTACGCGATAACAAGTCGACGGCAGACGACTCTCCTCTTCGAAAGACGTGCAAGGAAACTAGGGTAGACATCCGCGGAAACGTGGATGTGGCGCCGTTTCAACGACAATAAGAGTTTTCCCGTGATGAAGTATCATTTCGTTTCCGATGACATGCCGGTTGCTACAAATTCATCATCCCGCAACGAGGTACCGACGTCCGAAGCCGTTGGAGACGGAGCAAACTCGTCACGGCCGGGTCGCCACTGCGCGCCCTCGGCTACTACATTGTTTTTCCCGCCCGCTCACGGGGCTAAAGCATAATTCGGCGCCATCCTCGACTTTGTTGTACGTGAACTTTGACGTCCCATTCGCGTGCGTACAGTTCATTTCTTTTTCCCCTTCGGCCACCCCATGCAACCATTTCGAAGCCCACGCGGACGCGTCGTAAGGCGTGCGCTTAACGGGTGACTCCGTCTCCATTTGCGACTCGATAATCCTTTCCCACGGGCGCGGGAGGTGGGTGCGTCGCGACGCCCCCGAGTCGTCGAAAAATGCATAAACGTCCGCTTACGGGACAGGCACCGGGGAGGAACAGGAGGAAGGTTTGACAGGCGCCGAGTCAGGGGGAAGGCGTCCGAAGGGACCGTCTTCTCGGGGCCGCTTTCCGCGGCCGGCGCGCGGCCCACCGGGTCGCGAGCGCGTCCAATACCAGGTGAAGGATGGCCTCGAACGTACGTTACCTCGGATCTCGAGGAATCGACCCCGGTAGAAACGTGTGCAACGTTTATTCCCGGGTACGCCTTCGACAGGACGACAACCCGTATTTTGACGACCCGCTGCACACGAACTGGGCTCGCCAAACGCCTGGCGCCGCCACGGCCGACAGGGTGGAACCCTGACGGGCGCCGCGGCGCAAGGCGCCCTCGTTACGCGCCCCCGACACTCTCCGAAACGCGAAAGTCGGAGGAGGAGTGGAGTACAAACAATCCGAGAAGCGCACCGGAGGCGAGAGGAAGAGATCGTATTTTGCTCCGAAATGGTACGATAGCAAGGTGGACTTTCGTATGAAATCCATGTCTTGGTAATTTTCTCTTTCTATCATCACGCAGCAGCCGATAACATGGCAGACGCAGCATCTGGAGCAGCGGCAGCCGCACCACCGGCAGCCCAGCCTTCGGGCACCGTCGCAGTAAAACCCCTGCCTTCTTCAGGAACCTCCGCGGCTTCCAAGAAGGCCAGCAAGGGCGGAGCAGCCAAGAAGGCTCGCGCAAAGCCGTCGCACCCGCCCACTTCCGAGATGGTTAACAACGCAGTCAAGGGCCTCAAGGAGCGCGGTGGCTCTTCCCTTCAAGCCATCAAGAAGTACATCGCAGCCAGCTACAAAGTGGACGCCGAGAGGCTCTCGCCTTTCATCAAGAAGTACCTCAAGGCGGCCGTCACCGCCGGAACTCTCGTCCAGACCAAGGGAAAGGGCGCCTCAGGTTCCTTCAAGCTGAGCCACAGCAAGAAGGCCGCACCCGCGGCAGCCAGCGGGACGACCAAGGCGAAAAAGGTCGTCAAGAAGACGGGAGTAAAGAAACCGAAAGCGGTCGGAGCCAAGAAGTCCTCCGAGAAGGCGTCCAGTGGCACCAAGAGGTCCGCGCCCAAGGAGCGAAGCAAGTCCGCGCCACCAGCCAAGAAGGCGAAGAAGGCGGCGGACAAGCCAAAGAAGAAGCCGGCGGCTGGGAAACCCGCCGCCAAGGCGGCAAAGTCCCCGTCGAAGGCGAAAAAGGCGGCCACCAAACCCAAGACCCCCAAGCCCAAGAAGACGCCCACCAAGGCCAAGCCCGCCGCCAAGAAACCTTCCGCCGCCCAGAAAAAGAAGTGAACCATCACTGCTTCGCCACCGGCGCACCTAGGACAGCAGACAGCGTCCAATCTCGGTCCTTTTTAGGACCATCATGTCTTCCAAAGATGCTTGCCACTCAATGCCCACGCCACTGAGCACGCCCAAAGTTAACATTTATCATGATTAATGCCATGCAAAAACAACGGTCCTATTTAAAATTGATGATGCGACATGGACGGACGAAAAAAAAAATTAAGAATAACATTCATAGAACGTGTAAAATGAACAACACGTCACGGAGTATTGTTTTCTTTTCGTTAAGCGCGTCAGGTAAGCATCGCACGAACTTTTATTTCATCTCATTTCATGCGTAGCCGTGCAAACGCACTTGCCATGCGCAAAGGAAATTTCATGTCGTCCATCATTCCAATGGATTTACATCGTCGTTAATTATTGTGCGATCGTGCTAAATTCAAACTTTTAAGTATGTACTGGTCCTGAAAAGGACCTTTGTTTTTCGGCCGAAAGTAGCTTTCTAAGCTCGCTCTCCGCGGATACGGCGGGCCAGCTGGATGTCCTTGGGCATGATGGTCACACGCTTAGCGTGGATGGCGCAGAGGTTGGTGTCCTCAAAGAGACCCACTAGGTAAGCCTCGCTGGCCTCCTGGAGAGCCATGACGGCGGAGCTCTGGAACCGAAGATCGGTCTTGAAGTCCTGGGCGATCTCACGCACCAGGCGCTGGAAGGGCAGCTTGCGGATGAGGAGCTCCGTGCTCTTCTGGTATCTCCTGATCTCACGAAGGGCCACGGTACCGGGGCGGTACCTGTGGGGCTTCTTGACGCCTCCCGTCGCCGGCGCGCTCTTGCGAGCGGCCTTGGTGGCCAGCTGCTTCCTCGGGGCCTTTCCTCCGGTGGACTTGCGGGCTGTCTGCTTCGTACGTGCCATTTCTGCGATCTGTAAAAAGCCGGGTCAACGCCGTCTTTTAAGCACTTCCGAGAATGGCGCCAGATAGTACGGGCGACGCTGATTGGTGGAGAGGTCGGGTACGTCATCGCCGCGGCGGCGACGTTTATAAATACCGGCGAAGGTGCATTTCAGGTCATCAGACAGCAGCCCTTACTACGAGCAGACTACAGAGATGACTGGACGCGGCAAGGGAGGAAAAGGCCTGGGAAAGGGAGGAGCCAAACGTCATCGCAAAGTTCTCCGCGATAACATCCAGGGCATCACCAAGCCGGCCATCCGCCGTCTCGCCCGCCGAGGTGGAGTGAAGCGTATCTCCGGACTCATCTACGAGGAGACGCGCGGTGTGCTCAAGGTGTTCCTTGAGAACGTTATTCGTGACGCCCGTCACCTACACCGAACACGCCAAGAGGAAGACCGTCACAGCCATGGACGTCGTGTACGCACTCAAGAGACAGGGCCGCACTCTCTACGGGTTTGGCGGTTAGACACGACGCGACGGGATCGCCATCCGACACCCGGCGTACGTCGATAAAAAAGGTCCTTCTAAGGACCAATACAATGTTCAGAGATGGAGCTAATCCTTTGCCATAACGGAACGAAAAATTATTCGCTATAGCGTATGTGACGGCGATAAATAGTAAAGTAAGACCTGTTCGAGCGCACAGGAAAAATGGCGGTGATAATAGAGTTGAAATTGTATGAGCCTTTACCGACGTTAAAGACATTGTCAGCGAATCGGAATAAGCACGTGGCAACGGACTGGCGACAATGTATATCGCGCCGTTGCAACCGTACATGAATAAGCACGTGGCAACGGACTGGCGACA
>NW_027287502.1:0-54905 GCF_022747635.1 Hetaerina americana | reverse complement strand
CTGGTTTTTAGAAGGCATTTATTTCATTTTTAGAAAATTTAATTTTTCACATTTTTCCATGAAAAGTGCCAATATCCCCCCCTTTGGGTTCTAGGTGAAAATCTCACTCTAAACAAATCAATCAAAAATGTTTCAAATGGTGTGTATTGTTGTTCATTTTCATCAAATAAACAAAATAAAACCCAGAATTAATCCTGAAAGACAAGAAATGAGCATAAAAGATGCTTCAGCTCAAGTGTTAATGTTACTAAAAGAGCCCAAATTTCTAAAAATATTGCGAAAAACAACAATCTTCTGTTTTAGAGTGAATGTTTGAGGTGTTTAGAAGGCATTTATTTCATTTTTAGAAAATTTAATTTTTCACATTTTTCCATGAAAAGTGCCAATACCCCCCTTTGGGTTCTAGGTGAAAATCTAACTTGACACAAATCAAACAAAAATGTTTCCATGGTGTGTATTGTTGTTCATTTTTATCAAATAAACAAAAAAAACCAGAATTAATCCTGAAAGACAATAAATGAGCATAAAAGATCCTTCAGCCCAAGTGTTAATGTTACTTATAGAGCCCAAATTTCTAAAAATATTGCGAAAAACAACAATATTCTGTTTTAGAGTGAATGTTTTTTGTGTTTAGAAGGCATTTATTTCATTTTTAGAAAATTTAATTTTTCACATTTTTCCATGAAAAGTGCAATACCCCCCCGTTTGGGTTCTAGGTGAAAATCTCACTCGACACAAATCAAACAAAAATGTATCCAAGGTGTGTATTGTTGTTCATTTTCATCAAATAAACAAAATAAAACCCAGAATAAATACTGAAAGACAATAAAAGAGCATAAAAGATGCTTCAGCGCAAGTGTTAATGTTACTAAAAGAGCCCAAATTTCTAAAAATATTTCGAAAAACAACAATAATAAGTTTTAGAGTGAATGTTTGAGGTGTTTAGAAGGCATTTATTTCATTTTTAGAAAATTTAATTTTTCACATTTTTCCATGAAAAGTGCCAATACCCCCCCTTTCGGTTCTAGGTGAAAATCTCACTCGACAAAAATCAAACAAAAATGTTTCCATGGTGTGTATTGTTGTTTATTTTCATCAAATAAACAAAATAAAACCCATAATTAATCTTGAAAGACAAGAAATGAGCATAAAAGTTGCTTCAGCGAAAGTGTTAATGTTACTAAAAGAGCCCAAATTCTAAAATATTGCGAAAAACAACAATCTTCTGTTTTAGAGTGAATGTTTGAGGTGTTTAGAAGGCATTTATTTCATTTTTAGAAAATTTAATTTTTCACATTTTTCCATGAAAAGTGCCAATACCCAAAAAGTGCCAATTTGGGTTCTAGGTGAAAATCTCACTCGACACAAATCAAACAAAAATGTATCCAAGGTGTGTATTGTTGTTCATTTTCATCAAATAAACTAAATAAAACCCAGAATTAATCCTGAAAGACAAGAAATGAGCATAAAAGATGCTTCAGCGAAAGTGTTAATGTTACTAAAAGAGCCCAAATTTCTAAAAACATTGCGAAAAACAACAATCCTAAGTTTTAGAGTGAATGTTTGAGGTGTTTAGAAGGCATTTATTTCATTTTTAGAAAATTTAATTTTTCACATTTTTCCATGAGAAGTTTAGGTTCTAGGTGAAAATCTCACTCAACACAAATCAAACAAATGTGTTTCCATGGTGTGTATTGTTGTTCATTTTTATCAAATAAACAAAAAAAAACCCAGAATTAATCCTGAAAGACATTAAAAGAGCATAAAAGATCCTTCAGCCCAAGTGTTAATGTTACTTATAGAGCCCAAATTTCTAAAAATATTGCGAAAAACAACAATTTTCTGTTTTAGAGTGAATGTTTGAGGTGTATATAAGCCATTTATTTCATTTTTAGAAAATTTAATTTTTCACATTTTTCATATTTTTCACATCTTCCACATTTTTCCCCCACCTTTGGGTTCAAGGTGAAAATCTCATTCGACACAAATCAAACAAAAATGTATCCAAGGTGTGTATTGTTGTTCATTTTCATCAAAATAAACATAATAAAACCCAGAATTAATCCTGAAAGACAAGAAATGAGCATAAAGGATGCTACAGCGCAAGTGTTAATGTTACTAAAAGAGCCCAAATTTCTAAAAATATTGCGAAAAACAACAATCCTAAGTTTTAGAGTGAATGTTTGAAGTGTATAGAAGGCATTTATTTCATTTTTAGAAAATTTAATTTTTCACATTTTTCCATGAAAAGTTCACCCCCCATTTGGGTTCAAGGTGAAAATCTCACCCAACAGAAATCAAACAATAATGTACCCAAGGGGTGTGTTGTTGTTCATTTTCATCAAATAAACAAAATTAAACCAAGAATTAATCCTGAAAGACAAGAAATGAGCATAAAAGTTGCTTCAGCGCAAGTGTTAATGTTACTAAAAGAGCCCAAATTTCTAAAAATATTGCGAATAAACAACAATCTTCTGTTTTAGAGTGAATGTTTGAGGTGTTTAGAAGGCATTTATTTCATTTTTAGAAAATTTAATTTTTCACATTTTCCATGAATAGTGCCAATACCCCCCTTTGGGTTCTAGGTGAAAATCTAACTTGACACAAATCAAACAAAAATGTTTCCATGGTGTGTATTGTTGTTCATTTTCATCAAATAAACAAAATAAAACCCAGAATTCATCTTGAAAGACCAGAAATGAGCATAAAAGTCGCTTCAGCGAAAGTGTTAATGTTACTAAAAGAGCCCAAATTTCTAAAAATATTGCGAAAAACAACAATCTTCTGTTTTAGAGTGAATGTTTGAGGTGTTTAGAAGGCATTTATTTCATTTTTAGAAAATTTAATTTTTCACATTTTTCCATGAAATGTGCCAATAACCCCCCCTTTGGTTCTAGGTGAAAATCTCACTGGAAAAAAATCAAACAAAAATGTTTCCAGTGTGTGTATTGTTGTTCATTTTTATCAAATAAACAAAAAAAAACCCAGAATTAATCCTGAAAGACAATAAATGAGCATAAAAGATCCTTCAGCCCAAGTGTTAATGTTACTTATAGAGCCCAAATTTCTAAAAATATTGCGATAAAACAACAATATTCTGTTTTAGAGTGAATGTTTTTTGTGTTTAGAAGGCATTTATTTCATTTTTAGAAAATTTAATTTTTCACATTTTTCCATGAAAAGTGCCAATACCCCCCCGTTTGGGTTCTGGGTAAAAATCTCACTCGACACAAATCAAACGAAAATGTATCCAAGGTGTGTATTGTTGTTCATTTTCATCAAATAAACAAAATAAAACCCAGAATAAATACTGAAAGACAATAAAAGAGCATAAAAGATGCTTCAGCGCAAGTGTTAATGTTACTAAAAGAGCCCAAATTTCTAAAAATATTGCGAAAAACAACAATCATAAGTTTTAGAGTGAATGTTTGAGGTGTTTAGAAGGCATTTATTTCATTTTTAGAAAATTTAATTTTTCACATTTTTCCATGAAAAGTGCCAATACCCCCCCTTTGGGTTCTAGGTGAAAATCTCACTCGACAAAAATCAAACAAAAATGTTTCCATGGTGTGTATTGTTGTTTATTTTCATCAAATAAACAAAATAAAACCCAGAATTAATCTTGAAAGATAAGAAATGAGCATAAAAGTTGCTTCAGCGAAAGTGTTAATGTTACTAAAAGAGCCCAAATTTCTAAAAATATTGCGAAAAACAACAATCTTCTGTTTTAGAGTTAATGTTTCTGGTTTTTAGAAGGCATTTATTTCATTTTTAGAAAATTTAATTTTTCACATTTTTCCATGAAAAGTGCCAATATCCCCCCCTTTGGGTTCTAGGTGAAAATCTCACTCTAAACAAATCAATCAAAAATGTTTCAATGGTGTGTATTGTTGTTCATTTTCATCAAATAAACAAAATAAAACCCAGAATTAATCCTGAAAGACAAGAAATGAGCATAAAAGATGCTTCAGCGCAAGTGTTAATGTTACTAAAAGAGCCCAAATTTCTAAAAATATTGCGAAAAACAACAATCTTCTGTTTTAGAGTGAATGTTTGAGGTGTTTAGAAGGCATTTATTTCATTTTTAGAAAATTTAATTTTTCACATTTTTCCATGAAAAGTGCCAATACCCCCCTTTGGGTTCTAGGTGAAAATCTAACTTGACACAAATCAAACAAAAATGTTTCCATGGTGTGTATTGTGGTTCATTTTCATCAAATAAACAAAATAAAACCCAGAATTCATCTTGAAAGACCAGAAATGAGCATAAAAGTCGCTTCAGCGAAAGTGTTAATGTTACTAAAAGAGCCCAAATTTCTAAAAATATTGCGAAAAACAACAATCTTCTGTTTTAGAGTGAATGTTTGAGGTGTTTAGAAGGCATTTATTTCATTTTTAGAAAATTTAATTTTTCACATTTTTCCATGAAATGTGCCAATAACCCCCCCTTTGGTTCTAGGTGAAAATCTCACTGGAAAAAAAATCAAACAAAAATGTTTCCAGTGTGTGTATTGTTGTTCATTTTTATCAAATAAACATAAAAAAAAACCAGAATTAATCCTGAAAGACAATAAATGAGCATAAAAGATCCTTCAGCCAAGTGTTAATGTTACTTATAGAGCCCAAATTTCTAAAAATATTGCGAAAAACAACAATATTCTGTTTTAGAGTGAATGTTTTTTGTGTTTAGAAGGCATTTATTTCATTTTTAGAAAATTTAATTTTTCACATTTTTCCATGAAAAGTGCCAATACCCCCCCTTTGGGTTCTAGGTGAAAATCTCACTCGACACAAATCAAACAAAAATGTTTCCAAGGTGTGTATTGTTGTTCATTTTCATCAAATAAACAAAATAAAACCCAGAATAAATACTGAAAGACAATAAAAGAGCATAAAAGATGCTTCAGCGCAAGTGTTAATGTTACTAAAAGAGGCCAAATTTCTAAAAATATTGCGAAAAACAACAATCATAAGTTTTAGAGTGAATGTTTGAGGTGTTTAGAAGGCATTTATTTCATTTTTAGAAAATTTAATTTTTCACATTTTTCCATGAAAAGTGCCAATACCCCCCCCTTTGGGTTCTAGGTGAAAATCTCACTCGACAAAAATCAAACAAAAATGTTTCCATGGTGTTTATTGTTGTTTATTTTCATCAAATAAACAAAATAAAACCCAGAATTAATCTTGAAAGACAAGAAATGAGCATAAAAGTTGCTTCAGCGAAAGTGTTAATGTTACTAAAAGAGCCCAAATTTCTAAAAATATTGCGAAAAACAACAATCTTCTGTTTTAGAGTGAATGTTTGAGGTGTTTAGAAGGCATTTATTTCATTTTTAGAAAATTTAATTTTTCACATTTTTCCATGAAAAGTGCCAATACCCAAAAAGTGCCAATTTGGGTTCTAGGTGAAAATCTCACTCGACACAAATCAAACAAAAATGTATCCAAGGTGTGTATTGTTGTTCATTTTCATCAAATAAACTAAATAAAACCCAGAATTAATCCTGAAAGACAAGAAATGAGCATAAAAGATGCTTCAGCGAAAGTGTTAATGTTACTAAAAGAGCCCAAATTTCTAAAAACATTGCGAAAAACAACAATCCTAAGTTTTAGAGTGAATGTTTGAGGTGTTTAGAAGGCATTTATTTCATTTTTAGAAAATTTAATTTTTCACATTTTTCCATGAGAAGTTTAGGTTCTAGGTGAAAATCTCACTCAACACAAATCAAACAAATGTGTTTCCATGGTGTGTATTGTTGTTCATTTTTATCAAATAAACAAAAAAAACCCAGAATTAATCCTGAAAGACAATAAATAAGCATAAAAGATCCTTCAGCCCAAGTGTTAATGTTACTTATAGAGCCCAAATTTCTAAAAATATTGCGAAAAACAACAATATTCTGTTTTAGAGTGAATGTTTGAGGTGTATATAAGCCATTTATTTCATTTTTAGAAAATTTAATTTTTCATATTTTTCATATTTTTCACATCTTCCACATTTTTCCCCCACCTTTGGGTTCAAGGTGAAAATCTCATTCGACACAAATCAAACAAAAATGTATCCAAGGTGTGTATTGTTGTTCATTTTCATCAAATAAACATAATAAAACCCAGAATTAATCCTGAAAGACAAGAAATGAGCATAAAGGATGCTTCAGCGCAAGTGTTAATGTTACTAAAAGAGCCCAAATTTCTAAAAATATTGCGAAAAACAACAATCCTAAGTTTTAGAGTGAATGTTTGAAGTGTATAGAAGGCATTTATTTCATTTTTAGAAAATTTAATTTTTCACATTTTTCCATGAAAAGTTCACCCCCCATTTGGGTTCTAGGTGAAAAACTCACTCAACACAAATCAAACAAAAATGTATCCAAGGTGTGTATTGTTGTTCATTTTCATCAAATAAACAAAATAAAACCCAGAATGTATCCTGAAAGACAATAAATGATCATAAAAGATGCTTCAGCCCAGGTGTTAATGTTACTAAAAGAGCCCAAATTTCTAAAAATATTGCGAAAAACAATAATCTTCTCTTTAAGAGTGAATGTTTGAGGTGTTTAGATGGCATTTATTTCATTTTTAGAAAATTTAATTTTTCACATTTTTCCATGAAAAGTGCCAATACCCCCCCTTTGGGTTCTAGGTGAAAATCTCACTCGACACAAATTAAACAAAAATGTTTCCAAGGTGTGTATTGTTGTTCATTTTCATCAAATAAACAAAATAAAACCCAGAATGAATCCTGAAAGACAATAAATGTTCATAAAAGATGCTTCAGCCCAGGTGTTAATGTTAATAAAAGAGTCCAAATTTCTAAAAATATTGCGAAAAACAACAATCTTCTGTTTAAGAGTGAATGTTTGAGGTGTTTAGAAGGCATTTATTTCATTTTTAGAAAATTTAATTTTTTACATTTTTCCATGAAAAGTGCCAATACCCCCCTTTGGGTTCTAGGTGAAAATCTCACTCGACAAAAATCAAACAAAAATGTTTCCATGGTGTGAATTGTTGTTCATTTTCATCAAATAAACAAAATAAAACCCAGAATTAATCCTGAAAGACAAGAAATTAGCATAAATGATGCTTCAGCGCAATTGTCAATGTTACTAAAAGAGCCCAAATTTTTAAAAATATTGCGAAAAACAACAATCTTCTGTTTAAGAGTGAATGTTTGAGGTGTTTAGAAGGCATTTATTTCATTTTTAGAAAATTTAATTTTTCACATTTTTCCTTAAAAAGTGCAAACACCCACCCCCCCCTTTTGGTTTTAGGTGAAATCTCACTCGACACAAATCAAACAATAATTTTTCCATGGTGTGTATTGTTGTTCATTTTCATCAAATAAACAAAATAAAACAGAATTAATCCTGAAAGACAAGAAATGAGCATAAAAGATGCTTCAGCGCAAGTGTTAATGTTACTAAAAGAGCCCAAATTTCTAAAAATATTGCGAAAAACAACAATCTTCTGTTTTAGAGTGAATGTTTGAGGAGTTTAGATGGCATTTATTTCATTTTTAGAAAATTTAATTTTTCACATTTTTCCATGAAAAGTGCCAATACCCCCCCTTTGGGTTCTAGGTGAAAATCTAACTTGACACAAATCAAACAAAAATGTTTCCATGGTGTGTATTGTTGTTCATTTTCATCAAATAAACAAAATAAAACCCAGAATTAATCTTGAAAGACCAGAAATGAGCATAAAAGTCGCTTCAGCGAAAGTGTTAATGTTACTAAAAGAGCCCAAATTTCTAAAAATATTGCGAAAAACAACAATCTTCTGTTTTAGAGTGAATGTTTGAGGTGTTTAGAAGGCATTTATTTCATTTTTAGAAAATTTAATTTTTCACATTTTTCCATGAAATGTGCCAATACCCCCCCCTTTGGGTTCTAGGTGAAAATCTCACTCGACACAAATCAAACAAAAATGTTTCCAAGGTGTGTATTGTTGTTCATTTTCATCAAATAAACAAAATAAAACCCAGAATGAATCCTGAAAGACAATAAATGATCATAAAAGATGCTTCAGCCCAGGTGTTAATGTTAATAAAAGAGCCCAAATTTCTAAAAATATTGCGAAAAACAACAATCTTCTGTTTTAGAGTGAATGTTTGAGGTGTTTAGAAGGCATTTATTTCATTTTTAGAAAATTTAATTTTTTACATTTTTCCATGAAAAGTGCCAATACCCCCCTTTGGGTTCTAGGTGAAAATCTCACTCGACAAAAATCAAACAAAAATGTTTCCATGGTGTGAATTGTTGTTCATTTTCATCAAATAAACAAAATAAAACCCAGAATTAATCCTGAAAGACAAGAAATTAGCATAAATGATGCTTCAGCGCAATTGTCAATGTTACTAAAAGAGCCCAAATTTTTAAAAATATTGCGAAAAACAACAATCTTCTGTTTAAGAGTGAATGTTTGAGGTGTTTAGAAGGCATTTATTTCATTTTTAGAAAATTTAATTTTTCACATTTTTCCTTAAAAAGTGCAAACACCCACCCCCCCCTTTTGGTTTTAGGTGAAATCTCACTCGACACAAATCAAACAATAATTTTTCCATGGTGTGTATTGTTGTTCATTTTCATCAAATAAACAAAATAAAACAGAATTAATCCTGAAAGACAAGAAATGAGCATAAAAGATGCTTCAGCGCAAGTGTTAATGTTACTAAAAGAGCCCAAATTTCTAAAAATATTGCGAAAAACAACAATCTTCTGTTTTAGAGTGAATGTTTGAGGAGTTTAGATGGCATTTATTTCATTTTTAGAAAATTTAATTTTTCACATTTTTCCATGAAAAGTGCCAATACCCCCCCTTTGGGTTCTAGGTGAAAATCTAACTTGACACAAATCAAACAAAAATGTTTCCATGGTGTGTATTGTTGTTCATTTTCATCAAATAAACAAAATAAAACCCAGAATTAATCTTGAAAGACCAGAAATGAGCATAAAAGTCGCTTCAGCGAAAGTGTTAATGTTACTAAAAGAGCCCAAATTTCTAAAAATATTGCGAAAAACAACAATCTTCTGTTTTAGAGTGAATGTTTGAGGTGTTTAGAAGGCATTTATTTCATTTTTAGAAAATTTAATTTTTCACATTTTTCCATGAAATGTGCCAATACCCCCCCCTTTGGGTTCTAGGTGAAAATCTCACTCTACACAAATCAAACAAAAATGTATCCAAGGTGTGTATTGTTGTTCATTTTCATCAAATAAACAAAATAAAACCCAGAATGTATCCTGAAAGACAATAAATGATCATAAAAGATGCTTCAGCCCAGGTGTTAATGTTACTAAAAGAGCCCAAATTTCTAAAAATATTGCGAAAAACAACAATTTTCTGTTTTAGAGTGAATGTTTGAGTTGTTTAGAAGGTATTTATTTCATTTTTAGAAAATTTAATTTTTCACATTTTTCCTTAAAAAGTGCAAACACCCACCCCCCCCTTTTGGTTTTAGGTGAAATCTCACTCGACACAAATCAAACAATAATTTTTCCTTGTTGTTCATTTTCATCAAATAAACAAAATAAAACAGAATTAATCCTGAAAGACAAGAAATGAGCATAAAAGATGCTTCAGCGCAAGTGTTAATGTTACTAAAAGAGCCCAAATTTCTAAAAATATTGCGAAAAACAACAATCTTCTGTTTTAGAGTGAATGTTTGAGGAGTTTAGATGGCATTTATTTCATTTTTAGAAAATTTAATTTTTCACATTTTTCCATGAAAAGTGCCAATACCCCCCCTTTGGGTTCTAGGTGAAAATCTAACTTGACACAAATCAAACAAAAATGTTTCCATGGTGTGTATTGTTGTTCATTTTCATCAAATAAACAAAATAAAACCCAGAATTAATCTTGAAAGACCAGAAATGAGCATAAAAGTCGCTTCAGCGAAAGTGTTAATGTTACTAAAAGAGCCCAAATTTCTAAAAATATTGCGAAAAACAACAATCTTCTGTTTTAGAGTGAATGTTTGAGGTGTTTAGAAGGCATTTATTTCATTTTTAGAAAATTTAATTTTTCACATTTTTCCATGAAATGTGCCAATAACCCCCCCTTGGGTTCTAGGTGAAAATCTCACTCGAAAAAAATCAAACAAAAATGTTTCCAGTGTGTGTATTGTTGTTCATTTTTATCAAATAAACAAAAAAAACCCAGAATTAATCCTGAAAGACAATAAATGAGCATAAAAGATCCTTCAGCCCAAGTGTTAATGTTACTTATAGAGCCCAAATTTCTAAAAATATTGCGAAAAACAACAATATTCTGTTTTAGAGTGAATGTTTGAGGTGTTTAGAAGGCATTTATTTCATTTTTAGAAAATTTAATTTTTCACATTTTTCCATGAAAAGTGCCAATACCCCCCCCTTTGGGTTCAAGGTGAAAATCTTACTTGACACAAATCAAACAAAAATGTTTCCATGGTGTGTATTGTTGTTTTTTTTCATTAAATAAACAAAATAAGACACAGAATTAATCCTGAAAGACAAGAAATGAGCATAAAAGTTGCTTCAGCGCAAGTGTGAATGTTACTAAAAGAGCCCAAATTTCTAAAAATATTGCGAAAAACAACAATCTTTTGTTTTAGAGTGAATGTTTGAGGTGTTTAGAAGGCATTTATTTCATTTTTAGAAAATTTAATTTTTTACATTTTTCCATGAAAAGTGCCAAAAGTGCCCTTAGGGTTCTAGGTGAAAATCTCACTCGACACAAATCAAACAAAAATGTATCCAAGGTGTGTATTGTTGTTCATTTTCATCAAATAAACAAAATAAAACCCAGAATTAATCTTGAAGGACAAGAAATGAGCATAAAAGTTGCTTCAGCCCAGGTGTTAATGTTACTAAAAGAGCCCAAATTTCTAAAAATATTACGAAAAACAACAATCTTCTGTTTTAGAGTGAATGTTTGAGGTGTTTAGAAGGCATTTCATTCATTTTTAGAAAATTTAATTTTTCACATTTTTCGATGAAAAGTGCCAATACCCCCCCCTTTGGGTTCTAGGTGAAAATCTCACTCGACACAAATCAAACAAAAATGTTTCCATGGTGTGTATGTTGTTCATTTTCATCAAATAAACAAAATAAAACCCAGTATTAATCTTGAAAGACAAGAAATGAGCATAAAAGTTGCTTCAGCGAAAGTGTTAATGTTACTAAAAGAGCCCAAATTTCTAAAAATATTGCGAAAAACAACAATCTTCTGTTTTAGAGTGAATGTTTGAGATGTTTAGAAGGCATTTATTTCATTTTTAGAAAATTTAATTTTTCACATTTTTCCATGAAAAGTGCCAATACCCCCCCTTTGGGTTCTAGGTGAAAATCTAACTTGACACAAATCAAACAAAAATGTTTCCATGGTGTGTATTGTTGTTCATTTTCATCAAATAAAAAAAATAAAACACAGAATTAATCCTGAAAGACAAGAAATGAGCATAAAAGATGCTTCAGCGCAAGTGGTAATGTTACTAAAAGAGTCCAAATTTCTAAAATCATTGCGAAAAACAACAATCTTCTGTTTTAGAGTGAATGTTTGAGGTGTTTATATGGCATTAATTTCATTTTTTGAAAATTTAATTTTTCACATTTTTCCATGAAAAGTGCCAATACCCCCCCCTTTGGGTTCTAGGTGAAAATCTCGGTCGACACAAATCAAACAAAAATGTATCCAAGGTGTGTATTAATGTTCATTTTCATCAAATAAATAAAATAAAACCCAGAATGTATCCTGAAAGACAATAAATGATCATAAAAGATGCTTCAGCCCAGGTGTTAATGTTACTAAAAGAGCCCAAATTTCTAAAAATATTGCGAAAAACAACAATCTTCTGTTTTAGAGTGAATATTTGAGGTGTTTAGAAGGCATTTATTTCATTTTTAAAAAATTTAATTTTTCACATTTTTCCATGAAAAGTGTTAATACCCCCCTTTGGGTTCTAGGTGAAAACCTCACTCTAAAGAAATCAATCAAAAATGTTTCAATGGTGTGTATTGTTGTTCATTTTCATCAAATAAACAAAATAAAACCCAGAATTAATCCTGAAAGACAAGAAATGAGCATAAAAGATGCTTCAGCGCAAGTGTTAATGTTACTAAAAGAGCCCAAATTTCTAAAAATATTGCGAAAAACAACAATCTTCTGTTTTAGAGTGAATGTTATAGGTGTTTAGAAGGCATTTATTTCATTTTTAGAAAATTTAATTTTTCACATTTTTCCATGAAAAGTGCCAATACCCCCCTTTGGGTTCTAGGTGAAAATCTAACTTGACACAAATCAAACAAAAATGTTTCCATGGTGTGTATTGTTGTTCATTTTCATCAAATAAACAAAATAAAACCCAGAATTCATCTTGAAAGACCAGAAATGAGCATAAAAGTCGCTTCAGCGAAAGTGTTAATGTTACTAAAAGAGCCCAAATTTCTAAAAATATTGCGAAAAACAACAATCTTCTGTTTTAGAGTGAATGTTTCAGGTGTTTAGAAGGCATTTATTTCATTTTTAGAAAATTTAATTTTTCACATTTTTCCATGAAATGTGCCAATAACCCCCCCTTTGGTTCTAGGTGAAAATCTCACTGGAAAAAAATCAAACAAAAATGTTTCCAGTGTGTGTATTGTTGTTCATTTTTATCAAATAAACAAAAAAAAACCAGAATTAATCCTGAAAGACAATAAATGAGCATAAAAGATCCTTCAGCCCAAGTGTTAATGTTACTTATAGAGCCCAAATTTCTAAAAATATTGCGAAAAACAACAATATTCTGTTTTAGAGTGAATGTTTTTTGTGTTTAGAAGGCATTTATTTCATTTTTAGAAAATTTAAATTTTCACATTTTTCCATGAAAAGTGCCAATACCCCCCCGTTTGGGTTCTAGGTGAAAATCTCACTCGACACAAATCAAACAAAAATGTATCCAAGGTGTGTATGGTTGTTCATTTTCATCAAATAAACAAAATAAAACCCAGAATAAATACTGAAAGACAATAAAAGAGCATAAAAGATGCTTCAGCGCAAGTGTTAATGTTACTAAAAGAGCCCAAATTTCTAAAAATATTGCGAAAAACAACAATCATAAGTTTTAGAGTGAATGTTTGAGGTGTTTAGAAGGCATTTATTTCATTTTTAGAAAATTTAATTTTTCACATTTTTCCATGAAAAGTGCCAATACCCCCCCCTATGTGTTCTAGGTGAAAATCTCACTCGTTACAAATCAAACAAAAATGTATCCAAGGTGTGTATTGTTGTTCATTTTCATCAAATAAACAAAATAAAACCCAGAATTAATCTTGAAGGACAAGAAATGAGCATAAAAGTTGCTTCAGCCCAGGTGTTAATGTTACTAAAAGAGCCCAAATTTCTAAAAATATTACGAAAAACAACAATCTTCTGTTTTAGAGTGAATGTTTGAGGTGTTTAGAAGGCATTTCATTCATTTTTAGAAAATTTAATTTTTCACATTTTTCGATGAAAAGTGCCAATACCCCCCCCTTTGGGTTCTAGGTGAAAATCTCACTCGACACAAATCAAACAAAAATGTTTCCATGGTGTGTATTGTTGTTCATTTTCATCAAATAAACAAAATAAAACCCAGTATTAATCTTGAAAGACAAGAAATGAGCATAAAAGTTGCTTCAGCGAAAGTGTTAATGTTACTAAAAGAGCCCAAATTTCTAAAAATATTGCGAAAAACAACAATCTTCTGTTTTAGAGTGAATGTTTGAGATGTTTAGAAGGCATTTATTTCATTTTTAGAAAATTTAATTTTTCACATTTTTCCATGAAAAGTGCCAATACCCCCCCTTTGGGTTCTAGGTGAAAATCTAACTTGACACAAATCAAACAAAAATGTTTCCATGGTGTGTATTGTTGTTCATTTTCATCAAATAAAAAAAATAAAACACAGAATTAATCCTGAAAGACAAGAAATGAGCATAAAAGATGCTTCAGCGCAAGTGGTAATGTTACTAAAAGAGCCCAAATTTCTAAAATCATTGCGAAAAACAACAATCTTCTGTTTTAGAGTGAATGTTTGAGGTGTTTATATGGCATTAATTTCATTTTTTGAAAATTTAATTTTTCACATTTTTCCATGAAAAGTGCCAATACCCCCCCCTTTGGGTTCTAGGTGAAAATCTCGGTCGACACAAATCAAACAAAAATGTATCCAAGGTGTGTATTAATGTTCATTTTCATCAAATAAATAAAATAAAACCCAGAATGTATCCTGAAAGACAATAAATGATCATAAAAGATGCTTCAGCCCAGGTGTTAATGTTACTAAAAGAGCCCAAATATCTAAAAATATTGCGAAAAACAACAATCTTCTGTTTTAGAGTGAATATTTGAGGTGTTTAGAAGGCATTTATTTCATTTTTAAAAAATTTAATTTTTCACATTTTTCCATGAAAAGTGTTAATACCCCCCTTTGGGTTCTAGGTGAAAACCTCACTCTAAAGAAATCAATCAAAAATGTTTCAATGGTGTGTATTGTTGTTCATTTTCATCAAATAAACAAAATAAAACCCAGAATTAATCCTGAAAGACAAGAAATGAGCATAAAAGATGCTTCAGCGCAAGTGTTAATGTTACTAAAAGAGCCCAAATTTCTAAAAATATTGCGAAAAACAACAATCTTCTGTTTTAGAGTGAATGTTATAGGTGTTTAGAAGGCATTTATTTCATTTTTAGAAAATTTAATTTTTCACATTTTTCCATGAAAAGTGCCAATACCCCCCTTTGGGTTCTAGGTGAAAATCTAACTTGACACAAATCAAACAAAAATGTTTCCATGGTGTGTATTGTTGTTCATTTTCATCAAATAAACAAAATAAAACCCAGAATTCATCTTGAAAGACCAGAAATGAGCATAAAAGTCGCTTCAGCGAAAGTGTTAATGTTACTAAAAGAGCCCAAATTTCTAAAAATATTGCGAAAAACAACAATCTTCTGTTTTAGAGTGAATGTTTGAGGTGTTTAGAAGGCATTTATTTCATTTTTAGAAAATTTAATTTTTCACATTTTTCCATGAAATGTGCCAATAACCCCCCCTTTGGTTCTAGGTGAAAATCTCACTGGAAAAAAATCAAACAAAAATATTTCCAGTGTGTGTATTGTTGTTCATTTTTATCAAATAAACAAAAAAAACCCAGAATTAATCCTGAAAGACAATAAATGAGCATAAAAGATCCTTCAGCCCAAGTGTTAATGTTACTTATAGAGCCCAAATTTCTAAAAATATGGCGAAAAACAACAATATTCTGTTTTAGAGTGAATGTTTTTTGTGTTTAGAAGGCATTTATTTCATTTTTAGAAAATTTAATTTTTCACATTTTTCCATGAAAAGTGCCAATACCCCCCCGTTTGGGTTCTAGGTGAAAATCTCACTCGACACAAATCAAACAAAAATGTATCCAAGGTGTGTATTGTTGTTCATTTTCATCAAATAAACAAAATAAAACCCAGAATAAATACTGAAAGACAATAAAAGAGCATAAAAGATGCTTCAGCGCAAGTGTTAATGTTACTAAAAGAGCCCAAATTTCTAAAAATATTGCGAAAAACAACAATCATAAGTTTTAGAGTGAATGTTTGAGGTGTTTAGAAGGCATTTATTTCATTTTTAGAAAATTTAATTTTTCACATTTTTCCATGAAAAGTGCCAATACCCCCCCTTTGGGTTCTAGGTGAAAATCTCACTCGACAAAAATCAAACAAAAATGTTTCCATGGTGTGTATTGTTGTTTATTTTCATCAAATAAACAAAATAAAACCCAGAATTAATCTTGAAAGACAAGAAATGAGCATAAAAGTTGCTTCAGCGAAAGTGTTAATGTTACTAAAAGAGCCCAAATTTCTAAAAATATTGCGAAAAACAACAATCTTCTGTTTTAGAGTTAATGTTTCTGGTTTTTAGAAGGCATTTATTTCATTTTTAGAAAATTTAATTTTTCACATTTTTCCATGAAAAGTGCCAATATCCCCCCCTTTATGTTCTAGGTGAAAATCTCACTCTAAACAAATCAATCAAAAATGTTTCAATGGTGTGTATTGTTGTTCATTTTCATCAAATAAACAAAATAAAACCCAGAATTAATCCTGAAAGACAAGAAATGAGCATAAAAGATGCTTCAGCGCAAGTGTTAATGTTACTAAAAGAGCCCAAATTTCTAAAAATATTGCGAAAAACAACAATCTTCTGTTTTAGAGTGAATGTTTGATGTGTTTAGAAGGCATTTATTTCATTTTTAGAAAATTTAATTTTTCACATTTTTCCATGAAAAGTGCCAATACCCCCCTTTGGGTTCTAGGTGAAAATCTAACTTGACACAAATCAAACAAAAATGTTTCCATGGTGTGTATTGTTGTTCATTTTCATCAAATAAACAAAATAAAACCCAGAATTCATCTTGAAAGACCAGAAATGAGCATAAAAGTCGCTTCAGCGAAAGTGTTAATGTTACTAAAAGAGCCCAAATTTCTAAAAATATTGCGAAAAACAACAATCTTCTGTTTTAGAGTGAATGTTTGAGGTGTTTAGAAGGCATTTATTTCATTTTTAGAAAATTTAATTTTTCACATTTTTCCATGAAATTTGCCAAGAACCCCCCCTTTGGTTCTAGGTGAAAATCTCACTGGAAAAAAATCAAACAAAAATGTTTCCAGTGTGTATTGTTGTTCATTTTTATCAAATAAACAAAAAAAAACCAGAATTAATCCTGAAAGACAATAAATGAGCATAAAAGATCCTTCAGCCCAAGTGTTAATGTTACTTATAGAGCCCAAATTTCTAAAAATATTGCGAAAAACAACAATATTCTGTTTTAGAGTGAATGTTTTTTGTGTTTAGAAGGCATTTATTTCATTTTTAGAAAATTTAATTTTTCACATTTTTCCATGAAAAGTGCCAATACCCCCCCGTTTGGGTTCTAGGTGAAAATCTCACTCGACACAAATCAAACAAAAATGTATCCAAGGTGTGTATTGTTGTTCATTTTCATCAAATAAACAAAATAAAACCCAGAATAAATACTGAAAGACAATAAAAGAGCATAAAAGATGCTTCAGCGCAAGTGTAAATGTTACTGAAAGAGCCCAAATTTCTAAAAATATTGCGAAAAACAACAATCATAAGTTTTAGAGTGAATGTTTGAGGTGTTTAGAAGGCATTTATTTCATTTTTAGAAAATTTAATTTTTCACATTTTTCCATGAAAAGTGCCAATACCCCCCCTTTGGGTTCTAGGTGAAAATCTCACTCCACAAAAATCAAACAAAAATGTTTCCATGGTGTGTATTGTTGTTTATTTTCATCAAATAAACAAAATAAAACCCAGAATTAATCTTGAAAGACAAGAAATGAGCATAAAAGTTGCTTCAGCGAAAGTGTTAATGTTACTAAAAGAGCCCAAATTTCTAAAAATATTGCGAAAAACAACAATCTTCTGTTTTAGAGTGAATGTTTGAGGTGTTTAGAAGGCATTTATTTCATTTTTAGAAAATTTAATTTTTCACATTTTTCCATGAAAAGTGCCAATACCCAAAAAGTGCCAATTTGGGTTCTAGGTGAAAATCTCACTCGACACAAATCAAACAAAAATGTATCCAAGGTGTGTATTGTTGTTCATTTTCATCAAATAAACTAAATAAAACCCAGAATTAATCCTGAAAGACAAGAAATGAGCATAAAAGATGCTTCAGCGAAAGTGTTAATGTTACTAAAAGAGCCCAAATTTCTAAAAACATTGCGAAAAACAACAATCCTAAGTTTTAGAGTGAATGTTTGAGGTGTTTAGAAGGCATTTATTTCATTTTTAGAAAATTTAATTTTTCACATTTTTCCATGAGAAGTTTAGGTTCTAGGTGAAAATCTCACTCAACACAAATCAAACAAATGTGTTTCCATGGTGTGTATTGTTGTTCATTTTTATCAAATAAACAAAAAAAACCCAGAATTAATCCTGAAAGACAATAAAAGAGCATAAAAGATCCTTCAGCACAAGTGTTAATGTTACTTATAGAGCCCAAATTTCTAAAAATATTGCGAAAAACAACAATATTCTGTTTTAGAGTGAATGTTTGAGGTGTATATAAGCCATTTATTTCATTTTTAGAAAATTTAATTTTTCACATTTTTCATATTTTTCACATCTTCCACATTTTTCCCCCACCTTTGGGTTCAAGGTGAAAATCTCATTCCACACAAATCAAACAAAAATGTATCCAAGGTGTGTATTGTTGTTCATTTTCATCAAATAAACATAATAAAACCCAGAATTTATCCTGAAAGACAAGAAATGAGCATAAAGGATGCTTCAGCGCAAGTGTTAATGTTACTAAAAGAGCCCAAATTTCTAAAAATATTGCGAAAAACAACAATCCTAAGTTTTAGAGTGAATGTTTGAAGTGTATAGAAGGCATTTATTTCATTTTTAGAAAATTTAATTTTTCACATTTTTCCATGAAAAGTTCACCCCCCATTTGGGTTCAAGGTGAAAATCTCACCCAACACAAATCAAACAATAATGTACCCAAGGGGTGTGTTGTTGTTCATTTTCATCAAATAAACAAAATTAAACCAAGAATTAATCCTGAAAGACAAGAAATGAGCATAAAAGTTGCTTCAGCGCAAGTGTTAATGTTACTAAAAGAGCCCAAATTTCTAAAAATATTGCGAAAAACAACAATCTTCTGTTTTAGAGTGAATGTTTGAGGTGTTTAGAAGGCATTTATTTCATTTTTAGAAAATTTAATTTTTCACATTTTTCCATGAAAAGTGCCAATACCCCCCTTTGGGTCTAGGTGAAAATCTAACTTGACACAAATCAAACAAAAATGTTTCCATGGTGTGTATTGTTGTTCATTTTCATCAAATAAACAAAATAAAACCCAGAATTCATCTTGAAAGACCAGAAATGAGCATAAAAGTCGCTTCAGCGAAAGTGTTAATGTTACTAAAAGAGCCCAAATTTCTAAAAATATTGCGAAAAACAACAATCTTCTGTTTTAGAGTGAATGTTTGAGGTGTTTAGAAGGCATTTATTTCATTTTTAGAAAATTTAATTTTTCACATTTTTCCATGAAATGTGCCAATAACCCCCCCTTTGGTTCTAGGTGAAAATCTCACTGGAGAAAAATCAAACAAAAATGTTTCCAGTGTGTGTATTGTTGTTCATTTTTATCAAATAAACAAAAAAAACCCAGAATTAATCCTGAAAGACAATAAATGAGCATAAAAGATCCTTCAGCCCAAGTGTTAATGTTACTTATAGAGCCCAAATTTCTAAAAATATGGCGAATAACAACAATATTCTGTTTTAGAGTGAATGTTTTTTGTGTTTAGAAGGCATTTATTTCATTTTTAGAAAATTTAATTTTTCACATTTTTCCATGAAAAGTGCCAATACCCCCCCGTTTGGGTTCTAGGTGAAAATCTCACTCGACACAAATCAAACAAAAATGTATCCAAGGTGTGTATTGTTGTTCATTTTCATCAAATAAACAAAATAAAACCCAGAATAAATACTGAAAGACAATAAAAGAGCATAAAAGATGCTTCAGCGCAAGTGTTAATGTTACTTAAAGAGCCCAAATTTCTAAAAATATTGCGAAAAACAACAATCATAAGTTTTAGAGTGAATGTTTGAGGTGTTTAGAAGGCATTTATTTCATTTTTAGAAAATTTAATTTTTCACATTTTTCCATGAAAAGTGCCAATACCCCCCCTTTGGGTTCTAGGTGAAAATCTCACTCGACAAAAATCAAACAAAAATGTTTCCATGGTGTGTATTGTTGTTTATTTTCATCAAATAAACAAAATAAAACCCAGAATTAATCTTGAAAGACAAGAAATGAGCATAAAAGTTGCTTCAGCGAAAGTGTTAATGTTACTAAAAGAGCCCAAATTTCTAAAAATATTGCGAAAAACAACAATCTTCTGTTTTAGAGTTAATGTTTCTGGTTTTTAGAAGGCATTTATTTCATTTTTAGAAAATTTAATTTTTCACATTTTTCCATGAAAAGTGCCAATATCCCCCCCTTTGGGTTCTAGGTGAAAATCTCACTCTAAACAAATCAATCAAAAATGTTTCAATGGTGTGTATTGTTGTTCATTTTCATCAAATAAACAAAATAAAACCCAGAATTAATCCTGAAAGACAAGAAATGAGCATAAAAGATGCTTCAGCTCAAGTGTTAATGTTACTAAAAGAGCCCAAATTTCTAAAAATATTGCGAAAAACAACAATCTTCTGTTTTAGAGTGAATGTTTGAGGTGTTTAGAAGGCATTTATTTCATTTTTAGAAAATTTAATTTTTCACATTTTTCCATGAAAAGTGCCAATACCCCCCTTTGGGTTCTAGGTGAAAATCTAACTTGACACAAATCAAACAAAAATGTTTCCATGGTGTGTATTGTTGTTCATTTTTATCAAATAAACAAAAAAAACCAGAATTAATCCTGAAAGACAATAAATGAGCATAAAAGATCCTTCAGCCCAAGTGTTAATGTTACTTATAGAGCCCAAATTTCTAAAAATATTGCGAAAAACAACAATATTCTGTTTTAGAGTGAATGTTTTTTGTGTTTAGAAGGCATTTATTTCATTTTTAGAAAATTTAATTTTTCACATTTTTCCATGAAAAGTGCCAATACCCCCCCGTTTGGGTTCTAGGTGAAAATCTCACTCGACACAAATCAAACAAAAATGTATCCAAGGTGTGTATTGTTGTTCATTTTCATCAAATAAACAAAATAAAACCCAGAATAAATACTGAAAGACAATAAAAGAGCATAAAAGATGCTTCAGCGCAAGTGTTAATGTTACTAAAAGAGCCCAAATTTCTAAAAATATTTCGAAAAACAACAATAATAAGTTTTAGAGTGAATGTTTGAGGTGTTTAGAAGGCATTTATTTCATTTTTAGAAAATTTAATTTTTCACATTTTTCCATGAAAAGTGCCAATACCCCCCCTTTCGGTTCTAGGTGAAAATCTCACTCGACAAAAATCAAACAAAAATGTTTCCATGGTGTGTATTGTTGTTTATTTTCATCAAATAAACAAAATAAAACCCATAATTAATCTTGAAAGACAAGAAATGAGCATAAAAGTTGCTTCAGCGAAAGTGTTAATGTTACTAAAAGAGCCCAAATTTCTAAAAATATTGCGAAAAACAACAATCTTCTGTTTTAGAGTGAATGTTTGAGGTGTTTAGAAGGCATTTATTTCATTTTTAGAAAATTTAATTTTTCACATTTTTCCATGAAAAGTGCCAATACCCAAAAAGTGCCAATTTGGGTTCTAGGTGAAAATCTCACTCGACACAAATCAAACAAAAATGTATCCAAGGTGTGTATTGTTGTTCATTTTCATCAAATAAACTAAATAAAACCCAGAATTAATCCTGAAAGACAAGAAATGAGCATAAAAGATGCTTCAGCGAAAGTGTTAATGTTACTAAAAGAGCCCAAATTTCTAAAAACATTGCGAAAAACAACAATCCTAAGTTTTAGAGTGAATGTTTGAGGTGTTTAGAAGGCATTTATTTCATTTTTAGAAAATTTAATTTTTCACATTTTTCCATGAGAAGTTTAGGTTCTAGGTGAAAATCTCACTCAACACAAATCAAACAAATGTGTTTCCATGGTGTGTATTGTTGTTCATTTTTATCAAATAAACAAAAAAAACCCAGAATTAATCCTGAAAGACATTAAAAGAGCATAAAAGATCCTTCAGCCCAAGTGTTAATGTTACTTATAGAGCCCAAATTTCTAAAAATATTGCGAAAAACAACAATTTTCTGTTTTAGAGTGAATGTTTGAGGTGTATATAAGCCATTTATTTCATTTTTAGAAAATTTAATTTTTCACATTTTTCATATTTTTCACATCTTCCACATTTTTCCCCCACCTTTGGGTTCAAGGTGAAAATCTCATTCGACACAAATCAAACAAAAATGTATCCAAGGTGTGTATTGTTGTTCATTTTCATCAAATAAACATAATAAAACCCAGAATTAATCCTGAAAGACAAGAAATGAGCATAAAGGATGCTACAGCGCAAGTGTTAATGTTACTAAAAGAGCCCAAATTTCTAAAAATATTGCGAAAAACAACAATCCTAAGTTTTAGAGTGAATGTTTGAAGTGTATAGAAGGCATTTATTTCATTTTTAGAAAATTTAATTTTTCACATTTTTCCATGAAAAGTTCACCCCCCATTTGGGTTCAAGGTGAAAATCTCACCCAACAGAAATCAAACAATAATGTACCCAAGGGGTGTGTTGTTGTTCATTTTCATCAAATAAACAAAATTAAACCAAGAATTAATCCTGAAAGACAAGAAATGAGCATAAAAGTTGCTTCAGCGCAAGTGTTAATGTTACTAAAAGAGCCCAAATTTCTAAAAATATTGCGAAAAACAACAATCTTCTGTTTTAGAGTGAATGTTTGAGGTGTTTAGAAGGCATTTATTTCATTTTTAGAAAATTTAATTTTTCACATTTTTCCATGAAAAGTGCCAATACCCCCCTTTGGGTTCTAGGTGAAAATCTAACTTGACACAAATCAAACAAAAATGTTTCCATGGTGTGTATTGTTGTTCATTTTCATCAAATAAACAAAATAAAACCCAGAATTCATCTTGAAAGACCAGAAATGAGCATAAAAGTCGCTTCAGCGAAAGTGTTAATGTTACTAAAAGAGCCCAAATTTCTAAAAATATTGCGAAAAACAACAATCTTCTGTTTTAGAGTGAATGTTTGAGGTGTTTAGAAGGCATTTATTTCATTTTTAGAAAATTTAATTTTTCACATTTTTCCATGAAATGTGCCAATAACCCCCCCTTTGGTTCTAGGTGAAAATCTCACTGGAAAAAAATCAAACAAAAATGTTTCCAGTGTGTGTATTGTTGTTCATTTTTATCAAATAAACAAAAAAAACCCAGAATTAATCCTGAAAGACAATAAATGAGCATAAAAGATCCTTCAGCCCAAGTGTTAATGTTACTTATAGAGCCCAAATTTCTAAAAATATTGCGAAAAACAACAATATTCTGTTTTAGAGTGAATGTTTTTTGTGTTTAGAAGGCATTTATTTCATTTTTAGAAAATTTAATTTTTCACATTTTTCCATGAAAAGTGCCAATACCCCCCCGTTTGGGTTCTGGGTAAAAATCTCACTCGACACAAATCAAACGAAAATGTATCCAAGGTGTGTATTGTTGTTCATTTTCATCAAATAAACAAAATAAAACCCAGAATAAATACTGAAAGACAATAAAAGAGCATAAAAGATGCTTCAGCGCAAGTGTTAATGTTACTAAAAGAGCCCAAATTTCTAAAAATATTGCGAAAAACAACAATCATAAGTTTTAGAGTGAATGTTTGAGGTGTTTAGAAGGCATTTATTTCATTTTTAGAAAATTTAATTTTTCACATTTTTCCATGAAAAGTGCCAATACCCCCCCTTTGGGTTCTAGGTGAAAATCTCACTCGACAAAAATCAAACAAAAATGTTTCCATGGTGTGTATTGTTGTTTATTTTCATCAAATAAACAAAATAAAACCCAGAATTAATCTTGAAAGATAAGAAATGAGCATAAAAGTTGCTTCAGCGAAAGTGTTAATGTTACTAAAAGAGCCCAAATTTCTAAAAATATTGCGAAAAACAACAATCTTCTGTTTTAGAGTTAATGTTTCTGGTTTTTAGAAGGCATTTATTTCATTTTTAGAAAATTTAATTTTTCACATTTTTCCATGAAAAGTGCCAATATCCCCCCCTTTGGGTTCTAGGTGAAAATCTCACTCTAAACAAATCAATCAAAAATGTTTCAATGGTGTGTATTGTTGTTCATTTTCATCAAATAAACAAAATAAAACCCAGAATTAATCTTGAAAGACAAGAAATGAGCATAAAAGATGCTTCAGCGCAAGTGTTAATGTTACTAAAAGAGCCCAAATTTCTAAAAATATTGCGAAAAACAACAATCTTCTGTTTTAGAGTCAATGTTTGAGGTGTTTAGAAGGCATTTATTTCATTTTTAGAAAATTTAATTTTTCACATTTTTCCATGAAAAGTGCCAATACCCCCCTTTGGGTTCTAGGTGAAAATCTAACTTGACACAAATCAAACAAAAATGTTTCCATGGTGTGTATTGTGGTTCATTTTCATCAAATAAACAAAATAAAACCCAGAATTCATCTTGAAAGACCAGAAATGAGCATAAAAGTCGCTTCAGCGAAAGTGTTAATGTTACTAAAAGAGCCCAAATTTCTAAAAATATTGCGAAAAACAACAATCTTCTGTTTTAGAGTGAATGTTTGAGGTGTTTAGAAGGCATTTATTTCATTTTTAGAAAATTTAATTTTTCACATTTTTCCATGAAATGTGCCAATAACCCCCCCTTTGGTTCTAGGTGAAAATCTCACTGGAAAAAAATCAAACAAAAATGTTTCCAGTGTGTGTATTGTTGTTCATTTTTATCAAATAAACAAAAAAAAAACCAGAATTAATCCTGAAAGACAATAAATGAGCATAAAAGATCCTTCAGCCCAAGTGTTAATGTTACTTATAGAGCCCAAATTTCTAAAAATATTGCGAAAAACAACAATATTCTGTTTTAGAGTGAATGTTTTTTGTGTTTAGAAGGCATTTATTTCATTTTTAGAAAATTTAATTTTTCACATTTTTCCATGAAAAGTGCCAATACCCCCCCTTTGGGTTCTAGGTGAAAATCTCACTCGACACAAATCAAACAAAAATGTTTCCAAGGTGTGTATTGTTGTTCATTTTCATCAAATAAACAAAATAAAACCCAGAATAAATACTGAAAGACAATAAAAGAGCATAAAAGATGCTTCAGCGCAAGTGTTAATGTTACTAAAAGAGGCCAAATTTCTAAAAATATTGCGAAAAACAACAATCATAAGTTTTAGAGTGAATGTTTGAGGTGTTTAGAAGGCATTTATTTCATTTTTAGAAAATTTAATTTTTCACATTTTTCCATGAAAAGTGCCAATACCCCCCCTTTGGGTTCTAGGTGAAAATCTCACTCGACAAAAATCAAACAAAAATGTTTCAATGGTGTTTATTGTTGTTTATTTTCATCAAATAAACAAAATAAAACCCAGAATTAATCTTGAAAGACAAGAAATGAGCATAAAAGTTGCTTCAGCGAAAGTGTTAATGTTACTAAAAGAGCCCAAATTTCTAAAAATATTGCGAAAAACAACAATCTTCTGTTTTAGAGTGAATGTTTGAGGTGTTTAGAAGGCATTTATTTCATTTTTAGAAAATTTAATTTTTCACATTTTTCCATGAAAAGTGCCAATACCCAAAAAGTGCCAATTTGGGTTCTAGGTGAAAATCTCACTCGACACAAATCAAACAAAAATGTATCCAAGGTGTGTATTGTTGTTCATTTTCATCAAATAAACTAAATAAAACCCAGAATTAATCCTGAAAGACAAGAAATGAGCATAAAAGATGCTTCAGCGAAAGTGTTAATGTTACTAAAAGAGCCCAAATTTCTAAAAACATTGCGAAAAACAACAATCCTAAGTTTTAGAGTGAATGTTTGAGGTGTTTAGAAGGCATTTATTTCATTTTTAGAAAATTTAATTTTTCACATTTTTCCATGAGAAGTTTAGGTTCTAGGTGAAAATCTCACTCAACACAAATCAAACAAATGTGTTTCCATGGTGTGTATTGTTGTTCATTTTTATCAAATAAACAAAAAAAACCCAGAATTAATCCTGAAAGACAATAAATAAGCATAAAAGATCCTTCAGCCCAAGTGTTAATGTTACTTATAGAGCCCAAATTTCTAAAAATATTGCGAAAAACAACAATATTCTGTTTTAGAGTGAATGTTTGAGGTGTATATAAGCCATTTATTTCATTTTTAGAAAATTTAATTTTTCATATTTTTCATATTTTTCACATCTTCCACATTTTTCCCCCACCTTTGGGTTCAAGGTGAAAATCTCATTCGACACAAATCAAACAAAAATGTATCCAAGGTGTGTATTGTTGTTCATTTTCATCAAATAAACATAATAAAACCCAGAATTAATCCTGAAAGACAAGAAATGAGCATAAAGGATGCTTCAGCGCAAGTGTTAATGTTACTAAAAGAGCCCAAATTTCTAAAAATATTGCGAAAAACAACAATCCTAAGTTTTAGAGTGAATGTTTGAAGTGTATAGAAGGCATTTATTTCATTTTTAGAAAATTTAATTTTTCACATTTTTCCATGAAAAGTTCACCCCCCATTTGGGTTCTAGGTGAAAAACTCACTCAACACAAATCAAACAAAAATGTATCCAAGGTGTGTATTGTTGTTCATTTTCATCAAATAAACAAAATAAAACCCAGAATGTATCCTGAAAGACAATAAATGATCATAAAAGATGCTTCAGCCCAGGTGTTAATGTTACTAAAAGAGCCCAAATTTCTAAAAATATTGCGAAAAACAATAATCTTCTCTTTAAGAGTGAATGTTTGAGGTGTTTAGATGGCATTTATTTCATTTTTAGAAAATTTAATTTTTCACATTTTTCCATGAAAAGTGCCAATACCCCCCCTTTGGGTTCTAGGTGAAAATCTCACTCGACACAAATTAAACAAAAATGTTTCCAAGGTGTGTATTGTTGTTCATTTTCATCAAATAAACAAAATAAAACCCAGAATGAATCCTGAAAGACAATAAATGATCATAAAAGATGCTTCAGCCCAGGTGTTAATGTTAATAAAAGAGTCCAAATTTCTAAAAATATTGCGAAAAACAACAATCTTCTGTTTAAGAGTGAATGTTTGAGGTGTTTAGAAGGCATTTATTTCATTTTTAGAAAATTTAATTTTTTACATTTTTCCATGAAAAGTGCCAATACCCCCCTTTGGGTTCTAGGTGAAAATCTCACTCGACAAAAATCAAACAAAAATGTTTCCATGGTGTGAATTGTTGTTCATTTTCATCAAATAAACAAAATAAAACCCAGAATTAATCCTGAAAGACAAGAAATTAGCATAAATGATGCTTCAGCGCAATTGTCAATGTTACTAAAAGAGCCCAAATTTTTAAAAATATTGCGAAAAACAACAATCTTCTGTTTAAGAGTGAATGTTTGAGGTGTTTAGAAGGCATTTATTTCATTTTTAGAAAATTTAATTTTTCACATTTTTCCTTAAAAAGTGCAAACACCCACCCCCCCCTTTTGGTTTTAGGTGAAATCTCACTCGACACAAATCAAACAATAATTTTTCCATGGTGTGTATTGTTGTTCATTTTCATCAAATAAACAAAATAAAACAGAATTAATCCTGAAAGACAAGAAATGAGCATAAAAGATGCTTCAGCGCAAGTGTTAATGTTACTAAAAGAGCCCAAATTTCTAAAAATATTGCGAAAAACAACAATCTTCTGTTTTAGAGTGAATGTTTGAGGAGTTTAGATGGCATTTATTTCATTTTTAGAAAATTTAATTTTTCACATTTTTCCATGAAAAGTGCCAATACCCCCCCTTTGGGTTCTAGGTGAAAATCTAACTTGACACAAATCAAACAAAAATGTTTCCATGGTGTGTATTGTTGTTCATTTTCATCAAATAAACAAAATAAAACCCAGAATTAATCTTGAAAGACCAGAAATGAGCATAAAAGTCGCTTCAGCGAAAGTGTTAATGTTACTAAAAGAGCCCAAATTTCTAAAAATATTGCGAAAAACAACAATCTTCTGTTTTAGAGTGAATGTTTGAGGTGTTTAGAAGGCATTTATTTCATTTTTAGAAAATTTAATTTTTCACATTTTTCCATGAAATGTGCCAATACCCCCCCCTTTGGGTTCTAGGTGAAAATCTCACTCGACACAAATCAAACAAAAATGTTTCCAAGGTGTGTATTGTTGTTCATTTTCATCAAATAAACAAAATAAAACCCAGAATGAATCCTGAAAGACAATAAATGATCATAAAAGATGCTTCAGCCCAGGTGTTAATGTTAATAAAAGAGCCCAAATTTCTAAAAATATTGCGAAAAACAACAATCTTCTGTTTTAGAGTGAATGTTTGAGGTGTTTAGAAGGCATTTATTTCATTTTTAGAAAATTTAATTTTTTACATTTTTCCATGAAAAGTGCCAATACCCCCCTTTGGGTTCTAGGTGAAAATCTCACTCGACAAAAATCAAACAAAAATGTTTCCATGGTGTGAATTGTTGTTCATTTTCATCAAATAAACAAAATAAAACCCAGAATTAATCCTGAAAGACAAGAAATTAGCATAAATGATGCTTCAGCGCAATTGTCAATGTTACTAAAAGAGCCCAAATTTTTAAAAATATTGCGAAAAACAACAATCTTCTGTTTAAGAGTGAATGTTTGAGGTGTTTAGAAGGCATTTATTTCATTTTTAGAAAATTTAATTTTTCACATTTTTCCTTAAAAAGTGCAAACACCCACCCCCCCCTTTTGGTTTTAGGTGAAATCTCACTCGACACAAATCAAACAATAATTTTTCCATGGTGTGTATTGTTGTTCATTTTCATCAAATAAACAAAATAAAACAGAATTAATCCTGAAAGACAAGAAATGAGCATAAAAGATGCTTCAGCGCAAGTGTTAATGTTACTAAAAGAGCCCAAATTTCTAAAAATATTGCGAAAAACAACAATCTTCTGTTTTAGAGTGAATGTTTGAGGAGTTTAGATGGCATTTATTTCATTTTTAGAAAATTTAATTTTTCACATTTTTCCATGAAAAGTGCCAATACCCCCCCTTTGGGTTCTAGGTGAAAATCTAACTTGACACAAATCAAACAAAAATGTTTCCATGGTGTGTATTGTTGTTCATTTTCATCAAATAAACAAAATAAAACCCAGAATTAATCTTGAAAGACCAGAAATGAGCATAAAAGTCGCTTCAGCGAAAGTGTTAATGTTACTAAAAGAGCCCAAATTTCTAAAAATATTGCGAAAAACAACAATCTTCTGTTTTAGAGTGAATGTTTGAGGTGTTTAGAAGGCATTTATTTCATTTTTAGAAAATTTAATTTTTCACATTTTTCCATGAAATGTGCCAATACCCCCCCCTTTGGGTTCTAGGTGAAAATCTCACTCTACACAAATCAAACAAAAATGTATCCAAGGTGTGTATTGTTGTTCATTTTCATCAAATAAACAAAATAAAACCCAGAATGTATCCTGAAAGACAATAAATGATCATAAAAGATGCTTCAGCCCAGGTGTTAATGTTACTAAAAGAGCCCAAATTTCTAAAAATATTGCGAAAAACAACAATTTTCTGTTTTAGAGTGAATGTTTGAGTTGTTTAGAAGGTATTTATTTCATTTTTAGAAAATTTAATTTTTCACATTTTTCCTTAAAAAGTGCAAACACCCACCCCCCCCTTTTGGTTTTAGGTGAAATCTCACTCGACACAAATCAAACAATAATTTTTCCTTGTTGTTCATTTTCATCAAATAAACAAAATAAAACAGAATTAATCCTGAAAGACAAGAAATGAGCATAAAAGATGCTTCAGCGCAAGTGTTAATGTTACTAAAAGAGCCCAAATTTCTAAAAATATTGCGAAAAACAACAATCTTCTGTTTTAGAGTGAATGTTTGAGGAGTTTAGATGGCATTTATTTCATTTTTAGAAAATTTAATTTTTCACATTTTTCCATGAAAAGTGCCAATACCCCCCCTTTGGGTTCTAGGTGAAAATCTAACTTGACACAAATCAAACAAAAATGTTTCCATGGTGTGTATTGTTGTTCATTTTCATCAAATAAACAAAATAAAACCCAGAATTAATCTTGAAAGACCAGAAATGAGCATAAAAGTCGCTTCAGCGAAAGTGTTAATGTTACTAAAAGAGCCCAAATTTCTAAAAATATTGCGAAAAACAACAATCTTCTGTTTTAGAGTGAATGTTTGAGGTGTTTAGAAGGCATTTATTTCATTTTTAGAAAATTTAATTTTTCACATTTTTCCATGAAATGTGCCAATAACCCCCCCTTGGGTTCTAGGTGAAAATCTCACTCGAAAAAAATCAAACAAAAATGTTTCCAGTGTGTGTATTGTTGTTCATTTTTATCAAATAAACAAAAAAAACCCAGAATTAATCCTGAAAGACAATAAATGAGCATAAAAGATCCTTCAGCCCAAGTGTTAATGTTACTTATAGAGCCCAAATTTCTAAAAATATTGCGAAAAACAACAATATTCTGTTTTAGAGTGAATGTTTGAGGTGTTTAGAAGGCATTTATTTCATTTTTAGAAAATTTAATTTTTCACATTTTTCCATGAAAAGTGCCAATACCCCCCCCTTTGGGTTCAAGGTGAAAATCTTACTTGACACAAATCAAACAAAAATGTTTCCATGGTGTGTATTGTTGTTTTTTTTCATTAAATAAACAAAATAAGACACAGAATTAATCCTGAAAGACAAGAAATGAGCATAAAAGTTGCTTCAGCGCAAGTGTGAATGTTACTAAAAGAGCCCAAATTTCTAAAAATATTGCGAAAAACAACAATCTTTTGTTTTAGAGTGAATGTTTGAGGTGTTTAGAAGGCATTTATTTCATTTTTAGAAAATTTAATTTTTTACATTTTTCCATGAAAAGTGCCAAAAGTGCCCTTAGGGTTCTAGGTGAAAATCTCACTCGACACAAATCAAACAAAAATGTATCCAAGGTGTGTATTGTTGTTCATTTTCATCAAATAAACAAAATAAAACCCAGAATGAATCCTGAAAGACAATAAAAGATCATAAAAGATGCTTCAGCCCAAGTGTTAATGTTACTAAAAGAGCCCAAATTTCTAAAAATATTGCGAAAAACAACAATCTTCTGTTTTAGAGTGAATGTTTGAGGTGTTTAGAAGGCATTTATTTCATTTTTGAAAATTTAATTTTTCACATTTTTCCATGAAGAGTGCCAATACCCCCCCTTGGGTTCTAGGTGAAAATCTAACTTGACACATATCAAACAAAAATGTTTCCATGGTGTGTATTGTTGTTCATTTTTATCAAATAAACAAAAAAAAAACCAGAATTATTCCTGAAAGACAATAAATGAGCATAAAAGATCCTTCAGCCCAAGTGTTAATGTAACTTAAAGAGCCCAAATTTCCAAAAATATTGCGAAAAACAACAATATTCTGTTTTAGAGTGAATGTTTGAGGTGTTTAGAAGGCATTTATTTCATTTTTAGAAAATTTAATTTTTCACATTTTTCCATGAAAAGTGCCAATAACCCCCCCTTGGGTTCTAGGTGAAAATCTCACTCGACACAAATAAACAAAAATGTTTCCATGGTGTGTATTGTTGTTCATTTTTATCAAATAAACAAAATAAAACCCAGAATGAATCCTGAAAGACAATAAATGAGCATAAAAGATCCTTCAGCCCAAGTGTTAATGTTACTAATAGAGCCCAAATTTCTAAAAATATTGCGAAAAACAACAATATTCTGTTTTAGAGTGAATGTTTGAGGTGTATATAAGGCATTTCTTTCATTTTTAGAAAATTTAATTTTTCACATTTTTCACATTTTTCACATCTTCCACATTTCCCCCCCCCCTTTGGGTTCTAGGTGAAAATCTCAATTGACGCAAATCAAACAAAAATGTTTCCATGGTGTGTATTGTTGTTCATTTTCATCAAATAAACAAAATAAAACCCAGAATTAATCCTGAAAGACAAGAAATGAGCATAAAAGTTGCTTCAGCGCAAGTGTTTATGTTACTAAAAGAGCCCAAATTTCTAAAAACATTGCGAAAAACCACAATCTTCTGTTTAAGAGTGAATGTTTGAGGTGTTTAGAAGGCATTTATTTCATTTTTAGAAAATTTAATTTTTCACATTTTTCCATGAAAAGTGCCAATACCCCCCCCTGTGGGTTCTAGGTGAAAATCTCACTCGATGCAAATCAAACAAAAATGTTTCCATGGTGTGTATTGTTGTTCATTTTCATCAAATAAACAAAATAAAACCCAGAATTAATCCTGAAAGACATAAAAGATCATAAAAGATGCTTCAGCCCAGGTGTTAATGTTACTAAAAGAGCCCAAATTTCTAATAATATTGCGAAAAACAACAATCTTCTGTTTTAGAGTGAATGTTTGAGGTGTTAAGAAGGCATTTCATTCATTTTTAGAAAATTTAATTTTTCACATTTTTCCATGAAAAGTGCCAATACCCCCCCGTGTGGGTTCTAGGTGAATATCTCACTCGACACAAATCAAACAAAAATGTTTCCATGGTGTGTATTGTTGTTCATTTTCATCAAATAAACAAAATAAAACAGAATTAATCCTGAAAGACAAGAAATGAGCATAAAAGATGCTTCAGCGCAAGTGTTAATGTTACTAAAAGAGCCCAAATTTCTAAAAATATTGCGAAAAACAACAATCTTCTGTTTTAGAGTGAATGTTTGAGGAGTTTAGATGGCATTTATTTCATTTTTAGAAAATTTAATTTTTCACATTTTTCCATGAAAAGTGCCAATACCCCCCCTTTGGGTTCTAGGTGAAAATCTAACTTGACACAAATCAAACAAAAATGTTTCCATGGTGTGTATTGTTGTTCATTTTCATCAAATAAACAAAATAAAACCCAGAATTAATCTTGAAAGACCAGAAATGAGCATAAAAGTCGCTTCAGCGAAAGTGTTAATGTTACTAAAAGAGCCCAAATTTCTAAAAATATTGCGAAAAACAACAATCTTCTGTTTTAGAGTGAATGTTTGAGGTGTTTAGAAGGCATTTATTTCATTTTTAGAAAATTTAATTTTTCACATTTTTCCATGAAATGTGCCAATAACCCCCCCTTGGGTTCTAGGTGAAAATCTCACTCGAAAAAAATCAAACAAAAATGTTTCCAGTGTGTGTATTGTTGTTCATTTTTATCAAATAAACAAAAAAAAAACCCAGAATTAATCCTGAAAGACAATAAATGAGCATAAAAGATCCTTCAGCCCAAGTGTTAATGTTACTTATAGAGCCCAAATTTCTAAAAATATTGCGAAAAACAACAATATTCTGTTTTAGAGTGAATGTTTGAGGTGTTTAGAAGGCATTTATTTCATTTTTAGAAAATTTAATTTTTCACATTTTTCCATGAAAAGTGCCAATACCCCCCCCTTTGGGTTCAAGGTGAAAATCTTACTTGACACAAATCAAACAAAAATGTTTCCATGGTGTGTATTGTTGTTTTTTTTCATTAAATAAACAAAATAAGACACAGAATTAATCCTGAAAGACAAGAAATGAGCATAAAAGTTGCTTCAGCGCAAGTGTGAATGTTACTAAAAGAGCCCAAATTTCTAAAAATATTGCGAAAAACAACAATCTTTTGTTTTAGAGTGAATGTTTGAGGTGTTTAGAAGGCATTTATTTCATTTTTAGAAAATTTAATTTTTTACATTTTTCCATGAAAAGTGCCAAAAGTGCCCTTAGGGTTCTAGGTGAAAATCTCACTCGACACAAATCAAACAAAAATGTATCCAAGGTGTGTATTGTTGTTCATTTTCATCAAATAAACAAAATAAAACCCAGAATGAATCCTGAAAGACAATAAAAGATCATAAAAGATGCTTCAGCCCAAGTGTTAATGTTACTAAAAGAGCCCAAATTTCTAAAAATATTGCGAAAAACAACAATCTTCTGTTTTAGAGTGAATGTTTGAGGTGTTTAGAAGGCATTTCTTTCATTTTTAGAAAATTTAATTTTTCACATTTTTCACATCTTCCACATTTCCCCCCCCCTTTGGGTTCTAGGTGAAAATCTCACTTGACGCAAATCAAACAAAAATGTTTCCATGGTGTGTATTGTTGTTCATTTTCATCAAATAAACAAAATAAAACCCAGAATGAATCCTGGAAGACAAGAAATGAGCATAAAAGTTGCTTCAGCGCAAGTGTTAATGTTACTAAAAGAGCCCAAATTTCTAAAAACATTGCGAAAAAACCACAATCTTCTGTTTTAGAGTGAAATTTTGAGGTGTTTAGAAGGCATTTATTTCATTTTTAGAAAATTAAATTTTTCACATTTTTCCATGAAAAGTGCCAATACCCCCCCTATGTGTTCTAGGTGAAAATCTCACTCTACACAAATCAAACAAAAATGTATCCAAGGTGTGTATTGTTGTTCATTTTCATCAAATAAACAAAATAAAACCCAGAATGTATCCTGAAAGACAATAAATGATCATAAAAGATGCTTCAGCCCAGGTGTTAATGTTACTAAAAGAGCCCAAATTTCTAAAAACATTGCGAAAAACCACAATCTTCTGTTTTAGAGTGAAATTTTGAGGTGTTTAGAAGGCATTTATTTCATTTTTAGAAAATTAAATTTTTCACATTTTTCCATGAAAAGTGCCAATACCCCCCCCTATGTGTTCTAGGTGAAAATCTCACTCTACACAAATCAAACAAAAATGTATCCAAGGTGTGTATTGTTGTTCATTTTCATCAAATAAACAAAATAAAACCCAGAATTAATCTTGAAAGACCAGAAATGAGCATAAAAGTCGCTTCAGCGAAAGTGTTAATGTTACTAAAAGAGCCCAAATTTCTAAAAATATTGCGAAAAACAACAATCTTCTGTTTTAGAGTGAATGTTTGAGGTGTTTAGAAGGCATTTATTTCATTTTTAGAAAATTTAATTTTTCACATTTTTCCATGAAATGTGCCAATAACCCCCCCTTGGGTTCTAGGTGAAAATCTCACTCGAAAAAAATCAAACAAAAATGTTTCCAGTGTGTGTATTGTTGTTCATTTTTATCAAATAAACAAAAAAAACCCAGAATTAATCCTGAAAGACAATAAATGAGCATAAAAGATCCTTCAGCCCAAGTGTTAATGTTACTTATAGAGCCCAAATTTCTAAAAATATTGCGAAAAAACAACAATATTCTGTTTTAGAGTGAATGTTTGAGGTGTTTAGAAGGCATTTATTTCATTTTTAGAAAATTTAATTTTTCACATTTTTCCATGAAAAGTGCCAATACCCCCCCCTTTGGGTTCAAGGTGAAAATCTTACTTGACACAAATCAAACAAAAATGTTTCCATGGTGTGTATTGTTGTTTTTTTTTCATTAAATAAACAAAATAAGACACAGAATTAATCCTGAAAGACAAGAAATGAGCATAAAAGTTGCTTCAGCGCAAGTGTGAATGTTACTAAAAGAGCCCAAATTTCTAAAAATATTGCGAAAAACAACAATCTTTTGTTTTAGAGTGAATGTTTGAGGTGTTTAGAAGGCATTTATTTCATTTTTAGAAAATTTAATTTTTCACATTTTTCCATGAAAAGTGCCAAAAGTGCCCTTAGGGTTCTAGGTGAAAATCTCACTCGACACAAATCAAACAAAAATGTATCCAAGGTGTGTATTGTTGTTCATTTTCATCAAATAAACAAAATAAAACCCAGAATGAATCCTGAAAGACAATAAAAGATCATAAAAGATGCTTCAGCCCAAGTGTTAATGTTACTAAAAGAGCCCAAATTTCTAAAAATATTGCGAAAAAACAACAATCTTCTGTTTTAGAGTGAATGTTTGAGGTGTTTAGAAGGCATTTCTTTCATTTTTAGAAAATTTAATTTTTCACATTTTTCACATCTTCCACATTTCCCCCCCCCTTTGGGTTCTAGGTGAAAATCTCACTTGACGCAAATCAAACAAAAATGTTTCCATGGTGTGTATTGTTGTTCATTTTCATCAAATAAACAAAATAAAACCCAGAATGAATCCTGGAAGACAAGAAATGAGCATAAAAGTTGCTTCAGCGCAAGTGTTAATGTTACTAAAAGAGCCCAAATTTCTAAAAATATTACGAAAAACAACAATCTTCTGTTTTAGAGTGAATGTTTGAGGAGTTTAGATGGCATTTATTTCATTTTTAGAAAATTTAATTTTTCACATTTTTCCATGAAAAGTGCCAATACCCCCCCTTTGGGTTCTAGGTGAAAATCTCACTTGACGCAAATCAAACAAAAATGTTTCCATGGTGTGTATTGTTGTTCATTTTCATCAAATAAACAAAATAAAACCCAGAATGAATCCTGAAAGACAATAAAAGATCATAAAAGATGCTTCAGCCCAAGTGTTAATGTTACTAAAAGAGCCCAAATTTCTAAAAATATTGCGAAAAATAACAATCTTCTGTTTTAGAGTGAATGTTTGAGGTGTTTAGAAGGCATTTATTTCATTTTTGAAAATTTAATTTTTCACATTTTTCCATGAAGAGTGCCAATACCCCCCCTTGGGTTCTAGGTGAAAATCTAACTTGACACATATCAAACAAAAATGTTTCCATGGTGTGTATTGTTGTTCATTTTTATCAAATAAACAAAAAAAAACCCAGAATTAATCCTGAAAGACAATAAATGAGCATAAAAGATCCTTCAGCCCAAGTGTTAATGTAACTTAAAGAGCCCAAATTTCCAAAAATATTGCGAAAAACAACAATATTCTGTTTTAGAGTGAATGTTTGAGGTGTTTAGAAGGCATTTATTTCATTTTTAGAAAATTTAATTTTTCACATTTTTCCATGAAAAGTGCCAATAACCCCCCCTTGGGTTCTAGGTGAAAATCTCACTCGACACAAATAAACAAAAATGTTTCCATGGTGTGTATTGTTGTTCATTTTTATCAAATAAACAAAATAAAACCCAGAATGAATCCTGAAAGACAATAAATGAGCATAAAAGATCCTTCAGCCCAAGTGTTAATGTTACTAATAGAGCCCAAATTTCTAAAAATATTGCGAAAAACAACAATCTTCTGTTTTAGAGTGAATGTTTGAGGTGTATATAAGGCATTTCTTTCATTTTTAGAAAATTTAATTTTTCACATTTTTCACATTTTTCACATCTTCCACATTTCCCCCCCCCCTTTGGGTTCTAGGTGAAAATCTCAATTGACGCAAATCAAACAAAAATGTTTCCATGGTGTGTATTGTTGTTCATTTTCATCAAATAAACAAAATAAAACCCAGAATTAATCCTGAAAGACAAGAAATGAGCATAAAAGTTGCTTCAGCGCAAGTGTTTATGTTACTAAAAGAGCCCAAATTTCTAAAAACATTGCGAAAAACCACAATCTTCTGTTTAAGAGTGAATGTTTGAGGTGTTTAGAAGGAATTTATTTCATTTTTAGAAAATTTAATTTTTCACATTTTTCCATGAAAAGTGCCAATACCCCCCCCTGTGGGTTCTAGGTGAAAATCTCACTCGATGCAAATCAAACAAAAATGTTTCCATGGTGTGTATTGTTGTTCATTTTCATCAAATAAACAAAATAAAACCCAGAATTAATCCTGAAAGACAAGAAATGAGCATAAAAGTTGCTTCAGCGCAAGTGTTAATGTTACTAAAAGAGCCCAAATTTCTAAAAACATTGCGAAAAACCACAATCTTCTGTTTTAGAGTGAATGTTTGAGGTGTTTAGAAGGCATTTATTTCATTTTTAGAAAATTTAATTTTTCACATTTTTCCATGAAAAGTGCCAATACCCCCCCCCTATGTGTTCTAGGTGAAAATCTCACTCGTTACAAATCAAACAAAAATGTATCCAAGGTGTGTATTGTTGTTCATTTTCATCAAATAAACAAAATAAAACCCAGAATTATTTCTGAAAGACATAAAAGATCATAAAAGATGCTTCAGCCCAGGTGTTAATGTTACTAAAAGAGCCCAAATTTCTAAAAATATTGCGAAAAACAACAATCTTCTGTTTTAGAGTGAATGTTTGAGGTGTTAAGAAGGCATTTCATTCATTTTTAGAAAATTTAATTTTTCACATTTTTCCATGAAAAGTGCCAATACCCCCCCGTGTGGGTTCTAGGTGAATATCTCACTCGACACAAATCAAACAAAAATGTTTCCATGGTGTGTATTGTTGTTCATTTTCATCAAATAAACAAAATAAAACAGAATTAATCCTGAAAGACAAGAAATGAGCATAAAAGATGCTTCAGCGCAAGTGTTAATGTTACTAAAAGAGCCCAAATTTCTAAAAATATTGCGAAAAACAACAATCTTCTGTTTTAGAGTGAATGTTTGAGGAGTTTAGATGGCATTTATTTCATTTTTAGAAAATTTAATTTTTTTACATTTTTCCATGAAAAGTGCCAATACCCCCCCTTTGGGTTCTAGGTGAAAATCTAACTTGACACAAATCAAACAAAAATGTTTCCATGGTGTGTATTGTTGTTCATTTTCATCAAATAAACAAAATAAAACCCAGAATTAATCTTGAAAGACCAGAAATGAGCATAAAAGTCGCTTCAGCGAAAGTGTTAATGTTACTAAAAGAGCCCAAATTTCTAAAAATATTGCGAAAAACAACAATCTTCTGTTTTAGAGTGAATGTTTGAGGTGTTTAGAAGGCATTTATTTCATTTTTAGAAAATTTAATTTTTCACATTTTTCCATGAAATGTGCCAATAACCCCCCCTTGGGTTCTAGGTGAAAATCTCACTCGAAAAAAATCAAACAAAAATGTTTCCAGTGTGTGTATTGTTGTTCATTTTTATCAAATAAACAAAAAAAAACCCAGAATTAATCCTAAAAGACAATAAATGAGCATAAAAGATCCTTCAGCCCAAGTGTTAATGTTACTTATAGAGCCCAAATTTCTAAAAATATTGCGAAAAACAACAATATTCTGTTTTAGAGTGAATGTTTGAGGTGTTTAGAAGGCATTTATTTCATTTTTAGAAAATTTAATTTTTCACATTTTTCCATGAAAAGTGCCAATACCCCCCCCTTTGGGTTCAAGGTGAAAATCTTACTTGACACAAATCAAACAAAAATGTTTCCATGGTGTGTATTGTTGTTTTTTTTCATTAAATAAACAAAATAAGACACAGAATTAATCCTGAAAGACAAGAAATGAGCATAAAAGTTGCTTCAGCGCAAGTGTGAATGTTACTAAAAGAGCCCAAATTTCTAAAAATATTGCGAAAAACAACAATCTTTTGTTTTAGAGTGAATGTTTGAGGTGTTTAGAAGGCATTTATTTCATTTTTAGAAAATTTAATTTTTTACATTTTTCCATGAAAAGTGCCAAAAGTGCCCTTAGGGTTCTAGGTGAAAATCTCACTCGACACAAATCAAACAAAAATGTATCCAAGGTGTGTATTGTTGTTCATTTTCATCAAATAAACAAAATAAAACCCAGAATGAATCCTGAAAGACAATAAAAGATCATAAAAGATGCTTCAGCCCAAGTGTTAATGTTACTAAAAGAGCCCAAATTTCTAAAATATTGCGAAAAACAACAATCTTCTGTTTTAGAGTGAATGTTTGAGGTGTTTAGAAGGCATTTCTTTCATTTTTAGAAAATTTAATTTTTCACATTTTTCACATCTTCCACATTTCCCCCCCCCTTTGGGTTCTAGGTGAAAATCTCACTTGACGCAAATCAAACAAAAATGTTTCCATGGTGTGTATTGTTGTTCATTTTCATCAAATAAACAAAATAAAACCCAGAATGAATCCTGGAAGACAAGAAATGAGCATAAAAGTTGCTTCAGCGCAAGTGTTAATGTTACTAAAAGAGCCCAAAATTTCTAAAAACATTGCGAAAAACCACAATCTTCTGTTTTAGAGTGAAATTTTGAGGTGTTTAGAAGGCATTTATTTCATTTTTAGAAAATTAAATTTTTCACATTTTTCCATGAAAAGTGCCAATACCCCCCCCTATGTGTTCTAGGTGAAAATCTCAATCTACACAAATCAAACAAAAATGTAACCAAGGTGTGTATTGTTGTTCATTTTCATCAAATAAACAAAATAAAACCCAGAATGTATCCTGAAAGACAATAAATGATCATAAAAGATGCTTCAGCCCAGGTGTTAATGTTACTAAAAGAGCCCAAATTTCTAAAAATATTGCGAAAAACAACAATCTTCTGTTTTAGAGTGAATGTTTGAGTTGTTTAGAAGGTATTTATTTCATTTTTAGAAAATTTAATTTTTCACATTTTTCCTTAAAAAGTGCAAACACCCACCCCCCCCTTTTGGTTTTAGGTGAAATCTCACTCGACACAAATCAAACAATAATTTTTCCATGGTGTGTATTGTTGTTCATTTTCATCAAATAAACAAAATAAAACAGAATTAATCCTGAAAGACAAGAAATGAGCATAAAAGATGCTTCAGCGCAAGTGTTAATGTTACTAAAAGAGCCCAAATTTCTAAAAATATTGCGAAAAACAACAATCTTCTGTTTTAGAGTGAATGTTTGAGGAGTTTAGATGGCATTTATTTCATTTTTAGAAAATTTAATTTTTCACATTTTTCCATGAAAAGTGCCAATACCCCCCCTTTGGGTTCTAGGTGAAAATCTAACTTGACACAAATCAAACAAAAATGTTTCCATGGTGTGTATTGTTGTTCATTTTCATCAAATAAACAAAATAAAACCCAGAATTAATCTTGAAAGACCAGAAATGAGCATAAAAGTCGCTTCAGCGAAAGTGTTAATGTTACTAAAAGAGCCCAAATTTCTAAAAATATTGCGAAAAACAACAATCTTCTGTTTTAGAGTGAATGTTTGAGGTGTTTAGAAGGCATTTATTTCATTTTTAGAAAATTTAATTTTTCACATTTTTCCATGAAATGTGCCAATAACCCCCCCTTGGGTTCTAGGTGAAAATCTCACTCGAAAAAAATCAAACAAAAATGTTTCCAGTGTGTGTATTGTTGTTCATTTTTATCAAATAAACAAAAAAAACCCAGAATTAATCCTGAAAGACAATAAATGAGCATAAAAGATCCTTCAGCCAAAGTGTTAATGTTACTTATAGAGCCCAAATTTCTAAAAATATTGCGAAAAACAACAATATTCTGTTTTAGAGTGAATGTTTGAGGTGTTTAGAAGGCATTTATTTCATTTTTAGAAATTTAATTTTTCACATTTTTCCATGAAAAGTGCCAATACCCCCCCCTTTGGGTTCAAGGTGAAAATCTTACTTGACACAAATCAAACAAAAATGTTTCCATGGTGTGTATTGTTGTTTTTTTTCATTAAATAAACAAAATAAGACACAGAATTAATCCTGAAAGACAAGAAATGAGCATTAAAGTTGCTTCAGCGCAAGTGTGAATGTTACTAAAAGAGCCCAAATTTCTAAAAATATTGCGAAAAACAACAATCTTTTGTTTTAGAGTGAATGTTTGAGGTGTTTAGAAGGCATTTATTTCATTTTTAGAAAATTTAATTTTTTACATTTTTCCATGAAAAGTGCCAAAAGTGCCCTTAGGGTTCTAGGTGAAAATCTCACTCGACACAAATCAAACAAAAATGTATCCAAGGTGTGTATTGTTGTTCATTTTCATCAAATAAACAAAATAAAACCCAGAATGAATCCTGAAAGACAATAAAAGATCATAAAAGATGCTTCAGCCCAAGTGTTAATGTTACTAAAAGAGCCCAAATTTCTAAAAATATTGCGAAAAACAACAATCTTCTGTTTTAGAGTGAATGTTTGAGGTGTTTAGAAGGCATTTCTTTCATTTTTAGAAATTTAATTTTTCACATTTTTCACATCTTCCACATTTCCCCCCCCTTTGGGTTCTAGGTGAAAATCTCACTTGACGCAAATCAAACAAAAATGTTTCCATGGTGTGTATTGTTGTTCATTTTCATCAAATAAACAAAATAAAACCCAGAATGAATCCTGGAAGACAAGAAATGAGCATAAAAGTTGCTTCAGCGCAAGTGTTAATGTTACTAAAAGAGCCCAAATTTCTAAAAATATTACGAAAAACAACAATCTTCTGTTTTAGAGTGAATGTTTGAGGAGTTTAGATGGCATTTATTTCATTTTTAGAAAATTTAATTTTTCACATTTTTCCATGAAAAGTGGCAATACCCCCCCTTTGGGTTCTAGGTGAAAATCTCACTTGACGCAAATCAAACAAAAATGTTTCCATGGTGTGTATTGTTGTTCATTTTCATCAAATAAACAAAATAAAACCCAGAATGAATCCTGAAAGACAATAAAAGATCATAAAAGATGCTTCAGCCCAAGTGTTAATGTTACTAAAAGAGCCCAAATTTCTAAAAATATTGCGAAAAATAACAATCTTCTGTTTTAGAGTGAATGTTTGAGGTGTTTAGAAGGCATTTATTTCATTTTTGAAAATTTAATTTTTCACATTTTTCCATGAAGAGTGCCAATACCCCCCCTTGGGTTCTAGGTGAAAATCTAACTTGACACATATCAAACAAAAATGTTTCCATGGTGTGTATTGTTGTTCATTTTTATCAAATAAACAAAAAAAAACCCAGAATTAATCCTGAAAGACAATAAATGAGCATAAAAGATCCTTCAGCCCAAGTGTTAATGTAACTTAAAGAGCCCAAATTTCCAAAAATATTACGAAAAACAACAATATTCTGTTTTAGAGTGAATGTTTGAGGTGTTTAGAAGGCATTTATTTCATTTTTAGAAAATTTAATTTTTCACATTTTTCCATGAAAAGTGCCAATAACCCCCCCTTGGGTTCTAGGTGAAAATCTCACTCGACACAAATAAACAAAAATGTTTCCATGGTGTGTATTGTTGTTCATTTTTATCAAATAAACAAAATAAAACCCAGAATGAATCCTGAAAGACAATAAATGAGCATAAAAGATCCTTCAGCCCAAGTGTTAATGTTACTAATAGAGCCCAAATTTCTAAAAATATTGCGAAAAACAACAATATTCTGTTTTAGAGTGAATGTTTGAGGTGTATATAAGGCATTTCTTTCATTTTTAGAAAATTTAATTTTTCACATTTTTCACATTTTTCACATCTTCCACATTTCCCCCCCCCCTTTGGGTTCTAGGTGAAAATCTCAATTGACGCAAATCAAACAAAAATGTTTCCATGGTGTGTATTGTTGTTCATTTTCATCAAATAAACAAAATAAAACCCTGAATTAATCCTGAAAGACAAGAAATGAGCATAAAAGTTGCTTCAGCGCAAGTGTTTATGTTACTAAAAGAGCCCAAATTTCTAAAAACATTGCGAAAAACCACAATCTTCTGTTTAAGAGTGAATGTTTGAGGTGTTTAGAAGGCATTTATTTCATTTTTAGAAAATTTAATTTTTCACATTTTTCCATGAAAAGTGCCAATACCCCCCCTGTGGGTTCTAGGTGACAAATCTCACTCGATGCAAATCAAACAAAAATGTTTCCATGGTGTGTATTGTTGTTCATTTTCATCAAATAAACAAAAATAAAACCCAGAATTAATCCTGAAAGACAAGAAATGAGCATAAAAGTTGCTTCAGCGCAAGTGTTAATGTTACTAAAAGAGCCCAAATTTCTAAAAACATTGCGAAAAACCACAATCTTCTGTTTTAGAGTGAATGTTTGAGGTGTTTAGAAGGCATTTATTTCATTTTTAGAAAATTTAATTTTTCACATTTTTCCATGAAAAGTGCCAATACCCCCCCCTATGTGTTCTAGGTGAAAATCTCACTCGTTACAAATCAAACAAAAATGTATCCAAGGTGTGTATTGTTGTTCATTTTCATCAAATAAACAAAATAAACCCAGAATTAATCCTGAAAGACATAAAAGATCATAAAAGATGCTTCAGCCCAGGTGTTAATGTTACTAAAAGAGCCCAAATTTCTAAAAATATTGCGAAAAACAACAATCTTCTGTTTTAGAGTGAATGTTTGAGGTGTTAAGAAGGCATTTCATTCATTTTTAGAAAATTTAATTTTTCACATTTTTCCATGAAAAGTGCCAATACCCCCCCGTGTGGGTTCTAGGTGAATATCTCACTCGACACAAATCAAACAAAAATGTTTCCATGGTGTGTATTGTTGTTCATTTCCATCAAATAAACAAAATAAAACCCAGAATTAATCTTGAAAGACAAGAAATGAGTATAAAAGTTGCTTCAGCGAAAGTGTTAATGTTACTAAAAAAGCCCAAATTTCTAAAAATATTGCGAAAAACAACAATCTTCTGTTTAAGAGTGAATGTTTGAGGTGTTTAGAAGGCATTTATTTCATTTTAGAAAATTTAATTTTTCAAATTTTTCCATGAAAAGTGCCAGAACCCCTTTGGGTTCTGGGTGAAAATCTCACTCGACACAAATCAAACAAAAATGTATCCAAGGTGTGTATTGTTGTTCATTTTCATCAAATAAACAAAATAAAACCCAGAATGAATCCTGAAAGACAATAAAAGATCATAAAAGATGCTTCAGCCCAAGTGTTAATGTTACTAAAAGAGCCCAAATTTCTAAAAATATTGCGAAAAATAACAATCTTCTGTTTTAGAGTGAATGTTTGAGGTGTTTTGAAGGCATTTATTTCATTTTTAGAAAATTTAATTTTTCACATTTTTCCATGAAAAGTTCCAATACCCCCCCCTTTGGGTTCTAGGTGTAAATCTAACTTGACACATATCAAACAAAAATGCTTCCATGGTGTGTATTGTTGTTCATTTTCATCAAATAAACAAAATAAAACCCAGAATGTATCCTGAAAGACGAAATGAGCATAAAAGATGCTTCAGCGCAAGTTTTAATTTTACTAAAAGAGCCCAAATTTCTAAAAATATTGCGAAAAACAACAATCTTCTGTTTTAGAGTGAATGTTTGAGGTGTTTAGAAGGCATTTATTTCATTTTTAGAAAATTTAATTTTTTACATTTTTCCATGAAAAGTGTTAATACCCCCCTTTGCGTTCTAGGTGAAAATCTCACTCGACACAAATCAAACAAAAATGTTTCCATGGTGTGTATTGTTGTTTATTTTCATCAAATAAACAAAATAAAACCCAGAATTAATCCTGAAAGACAAGAAATTAGCATAAATGATGCTTCAGCGCAAGTGTTAATGTTACTAAAAGAGCCCAAATTTCTAAAAATATTGCGAAAAACAACAATCTTCGGTTTTAGAGTTAATGTTTCTGGTTTTTAGAAGGCATTTATTTCATTTTTAGAAAATTTAATTTTTCACATTTTTCCATGAAAAGTGCCAATATCCCCCCCTTTGGGTTCTAGGTGAAAATCTCACTCTAAACAAATCAATCAAAAATGTTTCAATGGTGTGTATTGTTGTTCATTTTCATCAAATAAACAAAATAAAACCCAGAATTCATCTTGAAAGACCAGAAATGAGCATAAAAGTCGCTTCAGCGAAAGTGTTAATGTTACTAAAAGAGCCCAAATTTCTAAAAATATTGCGAAAAACAACAATCTTCTGTTTTAGAGTGAATGTTTGAGGTGTTTAGAAGGCATTTATTTCATTTTTAGAAAATTTAATTTTTCACATTTTTCCATGAAATGTGCCAATACCCTCCCCTTTGGGTTCTAGGTGAAAATCTCACTCGACACAAATCAAACAAAAATGTTTCCAGTGTGTGTATTGTTGTTCATTTTTATCAAATAAACAAAAAAAAACCCAGAATTAATCCTGAAAGACAATAAATGAGCATAAAAGATCCTTCAGCCCAAGTGTTAATGTTACTTATAGAGCCCAAATTTCTAAAAATATTGCGAAAAACAACAATATTCTGTTTTAGAGTGAATGTTTTTTGTGTTTAGAAGGCATTTATTTCATTTTTAGAAAATTTAATTTTCACATTTTTCCATGAAAAGTGCCAATTACCCCCCCGTTTGGGTTCTAGGTGAAAATCTCACTCGACACAAATCAAACAAAAATGTTTCCATGGTGTGTATTGTTGTTTATTTCATCAAATAAACAAAATAAAACCCAGAATTAATCTTGAAAGACAAGAAAATGAGCCTAAAAGTTGCTTCAGCGAAAGTTTTAATGTTACTAAAAGAGCCCAAATTTCTAAAAATATTGCGAAAAACAACAATCTTCTGTTTTAGAGTGAATGTTTGAGGTGTTTAGAAGGCATTTATTTCATTTTTAGAAAATTTAATTTTTTACATTTTTCCATGAAAAGTGCCAATACTTCCCCCTTTGGGTTCTAGGTGAAAATCTCACTCGACACAAATCAAACAAAAATGTATCCAAGGTGTGTATTGTTGTTCCTTTTTATCAAAAAAACAAAATAAAACCCAGAATTAATCCTGAAAGACAAGAAATAAGCATAAAAGATCCTGCAGCCCAAGTGTTAATGTTACTTATAGAGCCCAAATTTCTAAAAATATTGCGAAAAACAACAATATTCTGTTTTAGAGTGAATGTTTGAGGTGTATATAAGGCATTTATTTCATTTTTAGAAAATTTAATTTTTCACATTTTTCACATTTTTCACATCTTCCACATTTTTCCCCCACCTTTGGGTTCAAGGTGAAAATCTCACTCGACACAAATCAAACAAAAATGTATCCAAGGTGTGTATTGTTGTTCATTTTCATCAAATAAACATAATAAAACCCAGAATTAATCCTGAAAGACAAGAAATGAGCATAAAGGATGCTTCAGCGCAAGTGTTAATGTTACTAAAAGAGCCCAAATTTCTAAAAATATTGCGAAAAACAACAATCCTAAGTTTTAGAGTGAATGTTTGAAGTGTATAGAAGGCATTTATTTCATTTTTAGAAAATTTAATTTTTCACATTTTTCAATGAAAAGTTTACCCCCCATTTGGGTTCTAGGTGAAAATCTCACCCAAAACAAATCAAACAATAATGTACCCAAGGTGTGTGTTGTTGTTCATTTTCATCAAATAAACAAAATAAAACCCAGAATGTATCCTGAAAGACAATAAATGATCATAAAAGATGCTTCAGCCCAGGTGTTAATGTTACTAAAAGAGCCCAAATTTCTAAAAATATTGCGAAAAACAACAATCTTCTGTTTAAGAGTGAATGTTTGAGGTGTTTAGAAGGCATTTATTTCATTTTTAGAAAATTTAATTTTTCACATTTTTCCTTGAAAAGTGCCAACACCCACCCCCCCTTTTGGTTTTAGGTGAAATCTCACTCGACACAAATCAAACAATAATTTTTCCATGGTGTGTATTGTTGTTCATTTTCATCAATAAACAAAATAAAACAGAATTAATCCTGAAAGACAAGAAATGAGCATAAAAGATGCTTCAGCGCAAGTGTTAATGTTACTAAAAGAGCCCAAATTTCTAAAAATATTGCGAAAAACAACAATCTTCTGTTTTAGAGTGAATGTTTGAGGTGTTTAGAAGGCATTTATTTCATTATTAGAAAATTTAATTTTTTCACATTTTTCCATGAAAAGTGCCAATACCCTCCCCTTTGGGTTCTAGGTGAAAATCTCACTCGACACAAATCAAACAAAAATGTTTCCATGGTGTGTATTGTTGTTCATTTTCATCAAATTAACAAAATAAAACCCAGAATTAATCCTGAAAGACAAGAAATTAGCATAAATGATGCTTCAGCGCAATTGTTAATGTTACTAAAAGAGCCCAAATTTCTAAAAATATTGCGAAAAACAACAATCTTCTGTTTTAGAGTAAATGTTTGAGGTGTTTAGAAGGCATTTATTTCATTTTAGAAAATTTAATTTTTCACATTTTTCCATGAAAAGTGCCAATACACACCCCCCCTTTGGGTTCTAGGTGATAATCTAACTCGACACCAATCAAACAAAAATGTATCCAAGGTATGTATTGTTGTTTATTTTCATCAAATAAACAAAATAAAACCCAGAATGTATCCTGAAAGACAATAAATGATCATAAAAGATGCTTCAGCCCAGGTGTTAATGTTACTAAAAGAGCCCAAATTTCTAAAAATATTGCGAAAAACAACAATCTTCTGTTTTAGAGTGAATGTTTGAGGTGTTAAGAAGGCATTTCATTTTTAGAAAATTTAATTTTTTACATTTTTCCATGAAAAGTGTTTATACCCCCCTTTGGGTTCTAGGTGAAAATCTCACTCGACACAAATCAAACAAAAATGTTTCCATGGTGTGTATTGTTGTTCATTTTCATCAAACAAACAAAATAAAACCCAGAATTAATCCTGAAAGACAAGAAATGAGCATAAAAGATGCCTCAGCGCAAGTGTTAATGTTAACTAAAAGAGCCCAAATTTCTAAAAATATTGCGAAAAACAACAATCTTCTGTTTTAGAGTGAATGTTTGAGGTGTTTAGAAGGCATTTATTTCATTTTTAGAAAATTTAATTTTTCACATTTTTCCATGAAAAGTGCCTATACCCCGCCCTTTGGGTTCTAGGTGAAAATCTCACTCGACACAAATCAACCAAAAATGTATCAAAGGTGTGTATTGTTGTTCATTTTCATCAAATAAAAAAAATAAAACCCAGAATTAATCTTGAAAGACCAGAAATGAGCATAAAAGTTTCTTCAGCGAAAGTGTTAATGTTACTAAAAGAGCCCAAATTTCTAAAAATATTGCGAAAAACAACAATCTTCTTTTTTAGAGTGAATGTTTGAGTTGTTTAGAAGGCATTCATTTCATTTTTAGAAAATTTATTTTTTCACATTTTTCCATGAAAAGTGCCAATTACCCCCCCTTGGGTTCTAGGTGAAAATCTCACTCGACACAAATCAAACAAAAATGTTTCCATGTTGTGTATTGTTGTTCATTTTTATTAAATAAACAAATTAAAACCCAGAATTAATCCTGAAAGACAAAAAATGAGCATAAAAGATGCTTTAGCCTAAGAGTTAATGTTACTAAAAGATCCCAAATGTCCAAAAATATTGCGAAAAACTACAATTTTCTGTTTTCGAGTGAATGATTTAGGTGTTTAGAAGTCATTTATTTCATTTTTAGAAAATTAATTTTTCACATTTTTCCATGAAAAGTGCCAATACCCCCCCCTTTGGGTTCTAGGTGAAAGTCTCTATCGACACAAATCAAACAAAAATGTATCCATGGTGTGTATTGTTGTTCATTTTCATCAAATAAACAAAATAAAACCCAGAATTAATCCTGAAAGACAATAAATGAGCATAAAAGATCCTTCAGCCCAAGTGTTAATGTTACTTATAGAGGCCAAATTTCAAAAATTTTGCGAAAAACAACAATATTCTGTTTTAGAGTGAATGTTTGAGGAGTATATAAGGCATTTATTTCATTTTTAGAAAATTTAATTTTTCACATTTTTCACATTTTTCACATCTTCCACATTTTCCCCCCCCTTTTGGTTCTAGGAGAAAATCTCACTCGACACAATTCAAACAAAAATGTATCCAAGGTGTGTATTGTTGTTCATTTTCATCAAATAAACAAAAAAAAACCCCGAATTAATCCTGAAAGACAATAAATAAGCATAAAAGATCCTTCAGCCCAAGTGTTAATGTTACTTATAGAGGCCAAATTTCAAACATTTTGCGAAAAACAACAATATTCTGTTTTAGAGTGAATGTTTGAGGTGTATATAAGGCATTTATTTCATTTTTAGAAAATTTAATTTTTCACATTTTTCACATTTTTCACATCTTCCACATTTTTCCCCCCCCTTTTGGTTCTAGGAGAAAATCTCACTCGACACAAATCAAACAAAAACGTATCCAAGGTGTGTATTGTTGTTCATTTTCATCAAATAAACAAAATAAAACCCAGAATTAATCCTGAAAGACAAGAAATGAGCATAAAGGATGCTTCAGCGCAAGTGTTAATGTTACTAAAAGAGCCCAAATTTCTAAAAATATTGCGAAAAACAACAATCCTAAGTTTTAGAGTGAATGTTTGAGGTGTATAGAAGGCATTTATTTCATTTTTAGAAAATTTAATTTTTCACATTTTTCCATGAAAAGTGCCAATACCCCACCCCATTTGGGTTCTAGGTGAAAATCTCACTCAACACAAATCTAACAATAATGTATCTAAGGTGTGTGTTGTTGTTCATTTTCATCAAATAAACAAAATAAAACCCAGAATTAATCCTGAAAGACAAGAAATGAGCATAAAAGTTGCTTCAGCGCGAGTGGTTATGTTACTAAAAGAGCGCAAATTTCTAAAAATATTGCGAAAAACAACAATCTTCTGTTTTAGAGTGAATGTTTGAGGTGGTTAGAAGGCATTTATTTCATTTTTAGAAAATTTAATTTTTAACATTTTTCCATGAAAAGTGCAAATACCCCACCCTTTGGGTTCTAGGTGAAAATCTCACTCGACACAAATCAAACAAAAATGTTTCCATGGTGTGTATTGTTGTTCATTTTCCTCAAATAAACAAAATAAAACCCAGAATTAATCCTGAAAGACAAGAAATGAGCATAAAAGATGCTTCAGCGCAAGTGTTAATGTTACTAAAAGAGCCCAAATTTCTAAAAATATTGCGAAAAACAACAATCTTCTGTTTAAGAGTGAATTTTTGAGGTGTTTAGAAGGCATTTATTTCATTTTTAGAAAATTTAATTTTTCACATTTTTCCATGAAAAGTGCCAATACCCTCCTCCCCTTTGGGTTCTAGGTGAAAATGTCACTCGATACAAATCAAACAAAAATGTTTCCATGGTGTGTATTGTTGTTCATTTTCATCAAATAAACAAAATAAAACCCAGAATTAATCCTGAAAGACAAGAAATTAGCATAAATGATGCTTCAGCGCAATTGTTAATGTTACTAAAAGAGCCCAAATTTCTAAAAATATTACGAAAAACAACAATCTTCTGTTTTAGAGTAAATGTTTGAGGTGTTTAGAAGGCATTTATTTCATTTTTAGAAAATTTAATGTTTTACATTTTTCCATGAAAAGTGCCAATACCCCCCCCTTTGGGTTCTAGGTGAAAATCTCACTCGACACAAATCAAACAAAAATGTTTCCATGGTGTGTATTGTTGTTCATTTTCATCAAATAAACAAAATAAAACCCAGAATTCATCTTGAAAGACCAAAAATGAGCATAAAAGTCGCTTCAGCGAAAGTGTTAATGTTACTAAAAGAGCCCAAATTTCTAAAAATATTGCGAAAAACAACAATCTTCTGTTTTAGAGTGAATGTTTGAGGTGTTTAGAAGGCATTTATTTCATTTTTAGAAAATTTAATTTTTCACATTTTCCTTGAAAAGTGCCAACACCCACCCCCCCTTTTGGTTTTAGGTGAAAATCTCACTCGACACAAATCAAACAATAATTTTTCCATGGTGTGTATTGTTGTTCATTTTCATCAAATAAACAAAATAAAACAGAATTAATCCTGAAAGACAAGAAATGAGCATAAAAGATGCTTCAGCGCAAGTGTTAATGTTACTAAAAGAGCCCAAATTTTTAAAAATATTGCGAAAAACAACAATCTTCTGTTTTAGAGTGAATGTTTGAGGTGTTTAGAAGGCATTTATTTCATTATTAGAAAATTTAATTTTTCACATTTTTCCATGAAAAGTGCCAATACCCTCCCCTTTGGGTTCTAGGTGAAAATCTCACTCGACACAAATCAACCAAAAATGTATCAAAGGTGTGTATTGTTGTTCATTTTCATCAAATAAAAAAAATAAAACCCAGAATTAATCTTGAAAGACCAGAAATGAGCATAAAATTTCTTCAGCGAAAGTGTTAATTTTACTAAAAGAGCCCAAATTTCTAAAAATATTGCGAAAAACAACAATATTCTGTTTTAGAGTGAATGTTTGAGGTGTATATAAGGCATTTATTTCATTTTTAGAAAATTTAATTTTTCACATTTTTCACATTTTTCACATCTTCCACATTTCCCCCCCCCCCTTTTGGTTCTAGGAGAAAATCTCACTCGACACAATTCAAACAAAAATGTATCCAAGGTGTGTATTGTTGTTCATTTTCATCAAATAAAATAAAAAAAAACCCAGAATTAATCCTGAAAGACAATAAATGAGCATAAAAGATCCTTCAGCCCAAGTGTTAATGTTACTTATAAAGGCCAAATTTAAAAATTTTGCGAAAAACAACAATATTCTGTTTTAGAGTGAATGTTTGAGGTGTATATAAGGCATTTATTTCATTTTTAGAAAATTTAATTTTTCACATTTTTCACATTTTTCACATCTTCCACATTTTTCCCCCCCCTTTTGGTTCTAGGAGAAAATCTCACTCGACACAAATCAAACAAAAACGTATCCAAGGTGTGTATTGTTGTTCATTTTCATCTAATAAACAAAATAAAACCCAGAATTAATCCTGAAAGACAAGAAATGAGCATAAAGGATGCTCCAGCGCAAGTGTTAATGTTACTAAAAGAGCCCAAATTTCTAAAAATATTGCGAAAAACAACAATCCTAAGTTTTAGAGTGAATGTTTGAGGTGTATAGAAGGCATTTATTTCATTTTTAGAAAATTTAATTTTTCACATTTTTCCATGAAAAGTGCCAATACCCCACCCCATTTGGGTTCTAGGTGAAAATCTCACTCAACACAAATCAAACAATAATGTATCTAAGGTGTGTGTTGTTGTTCATTTTCATCAAATAAACAAAATAAAACCCAGAATTAATCCTGAAAGACAAGAAATGAGCATAAAAGTTGCTTCAGCGCAAGTGGTTATGTTACTAAAAGAGCGCAAATTTCTAAAAATATTGCGAAAAACAACAATCTTCTGTTTTAGAGTGAATGTTTGAGGTGGTTAGAAGGCATTTATTTCATTTTTAGAAAATTTAATTTTTAACATTTTTCCATGAAAAGTGCAAATAACCCACCCTTTGGGTTCTAGGTGAAAATCTCACTCGACACAAATCAAACAAAAATGTTTCCATGGTGTGTATTGTTGTTCATTTTCCTCAAATAAACAAAATAAAACCCAGAATTAATCCTGAAAGACAAGAAATGAGCATAAAAGATGCTTCAGCGCAAGTGTTAATGTTACTAAAAGAGCCCAAATTTCTAAAAATATTGCGAAAAACAACAATCTTCTGTTTAAGAGTGAATTTTTGAGGTGTTTAGAAGGCATTTATTTCATTTTTAGAAAATTTAATTTTTCACATTTTTCCATGAAAAGCGCCAATACCCTCCTCCCCTTTGGGTTCTAGGTGAAAATCTCACTCGAAACAAATCAAACAAAAATGTTTCCATGGTGTGTATTGTTGTTCATTTTCATCAAATAAACAAAATAAAACCCAGTATTAATCCTGAAAGACAAGAAATTAGCATAAATGATGCTTCAGCGCAATTGTTAATGTTACTAAAAGAGCCCAAATTTCTAAAAATATTACGAAAAACAACAATCTTCTGTTTTAGAGTAAATGTTTGAGGTGTTTAGAAGGCATTTATTTCATTTTTAGAAAATTTAATGTTTTACATTTTTCCATGAAAAGTGCCAATACCCCCCCCTTTGGGTTCTAGGTGAAAATCTCACTCGACACAAATCAAACAAAAATGTTTCCATGGTGTGTATTGTTGTTCATTTTCATCAAATAAACAAAATAAAACCCAGAATTCATCTTGAAAGACCAAAAATGAGCATAAAAGTCGCTTCAGCGAAAGTGTTAATGTTACTAAAAGAGCCCAAATTTCTAAAAATATTGCGAAAAACAACAATCTTCTGTTTTAGAGTGAATGTTTGAGGTGTTTAGAAGGCATTTATTTCATTTTTAGAAAATTTATTTTTTCACATTTTTCCTTGAAAAGTGCCAACACCCACCCCCCCTTTTGGTTTTAGGTGAAAATCTCACTCGACACAAATCAAACAATAATTTTTCCATGGTGTGTATTGTTGTTCATTTTCATCAAATAAACAAAATAAAACAGAATTAATCCTGAAAGACAAGAAATGAGCATAAAAGATGCTTCAGCGCAAGTGTTAATGTTACTAAAAGAGCCCAAATTTTTAAAAATATTGCGAAAAACAACAATCTTCTGTTTTAGAGTGAATATTTGAGGTGTTTAGAAGGCATTTATTTCATTATTAGAAAATTTAATTTTTCACATTTTTCCATGAAAAGTGCCAATACCCTCCCCTTTGGGTTCTAGGTGAAAATCTCACTCGACACAAATCAAACAAAAATGTTTCCATGGTGTGTATTGTTGTTCATTTTCATCAAATAAACAAAATAAAACCCAGAATTAATCCTGAAAGACAAGAAATTAGTATAAATGATGCTTCAGCGCAATTGTTAATGTTACTAAAAGAGCCAAAATTTCTAAAAATATTGCGAAAAACAACAATCTTCTGTTTAAGAGTGAATTTTTGAGGTGTTTAGAAGGCATTTATTTCATTTTTAGAAAATTTAATTTTTCACATTTTTCCATGAAAAGTGCCAATACCCTCCTCCCCTTTGGGTTCTAGGTGAAAATGTCACTCGATACAAATCAAACAAAAATGTTTCCATGGTGTGTATTGTTGTTCATTTTCATCAAATAAACAAAATAAAACCCAGAATTAATCCTGAAAGACAAGAAATTAGCATAAATGATGCTTCAGCGCAATTGTTAATGTTACTAAAAGAGCCCAAATTTCTAAAAATATTACGAAAAACAACAATCTTCTGTTTTAGAGTAAATGTTTGAGGTGTTTAGAAGGCATTTATTTCATTTTTAGAAAATTTAATGTTTTACATTTTTCCATGAAAAGTGCCAATACCCCCCCCTTTGGGTTCTAGGTGAAAATCTCACTCGACACAAATCAAACAAAAATGTTTCCATGGTGTGTATTGTTGTTCATTTTCATCAAATAAACAAAATAAAACCCAGAATTCATCTTGAAAGACCAAAAATGAGCATAAAAGTCGCTTCAGCGAAAGTGTTAATGTTACTAAAAGAGCCCAAATTTCTAAAAATATTGCGAAAACAACAATCTTCTGTTTTAGAGTGAATGTTTGAGGTGTTTAGAAGGCATTTATTTCATTTTTAGAAAATTTAATTTTTCACATTTTTCCTTGAAAAGTGCCAACACCCACCCCCCCTTTTGGTTTTAGGTGAAAATCTCACTCGACACAAATCAAACAATAATTTTTCCATGGTGTGTATTGTTGTTCATTTTCATCAAATAAACAAAATAAAACAGAATTAATCCTGAAAGACAAGAAATGAGCATAAAAGATGCTTCAGCG
>NW_027287501.1:0-54941 GCF_022747635.1 Hetaerina americana | reverse complement strand
AATGTTAATGTTAGTAGAAGAGCCCAGATTTCAAAAAATATTGCAAAAAACAACAATCTTCCATTATAGAGTGAATGTTTGAGGTGTATAGAAGGCATTTATTTCATTTTTAGAAATTTTAATTTTTCACATTTTTCCACGAAAAGTGCCAATACCCCCCCCTTTGGGTTCTAGGTGAAATTCTCACTCGACACAAATCAAACAAAAATGTTTCCATGGTGTGTATTGTTGTTCATTTTCATCAAATTAACAAAATAAAACCCAGAATAAATCATTAAAGACAAGAAATGGGCATAAAAAATGCCTCAGCGCAAATGTTAATGTTAGTAAAAGAGCCCAAATTTAAAAAAATATTGCGAAAAACAACAATCTTCCATTATAGAGTGAATGTTTGAGGTGTATAGAAGGCATTTATTTCATTTTTAGAAATTTTAATTTTTCACATTTTTCCACGAAAAGTGCCAATACCCCCCCCTTTGGGTTCTAGGTGAAATTCTCACTCGACACAAATCAAACAAAAATGTTTCCATGGTGTGTATTGTTGTTCATTTTCATCAAATAAACAAAATAAAACCCAGAATAAATCATTAAAGACAAGAAATGAGCCTAAAAGATGCCTCAGCGCAAAAGTTAATGTTAGTAAAAGAGCCCAAATTTCAAAAAATATTGCGAAAAACAACAATCTTCCATTATAGAGTGAATGTTTGAGGTGTATAGAAGGCATTTATTTCATTTTTAGAAATTTTAATTTTTCACATTTTTCCACGAAAAGTGCCAATACCCCCCCCTTTGGGTTCTAGGTGAAATTCTCACTCGACACAAATCAAACAAAAATGTTTCCATGGTATGTATTGTTGTTCATTTTCATTAAATAAACAAAATAAAACCCAGAATAAATCATAAAAGACAAGAAATGAGCATAAAAGATGTCTCATCGCAAATGTTAATGTTAGTAGAAGAGCCCAAATTTCAAAAAATATTGCGAAAAACAACAATCTTCCATTATAGAGTGAATGTTTGAGGTGTATAGAAGGCATTTATTTCATTTTTAGAAATTTTAATTTTTCACATTTTTCAACGAAAAGTGCCAATACCCCCCCCTTTGGGTTCTAGGTGAAATTCTCACTCGACACAAATCAAACAAAAATGTTTCCATGGTGTGTATTGTTGTTCATTTTCATCAAATAAACAAAATAAAACCCAGAATAAATCATTAAAGACAAGAAATGAGCATAAAAGATGCCTCAGCGCAAGTGTTAATGTTAGTAAAAGAGCCCAAATTTCAAAAAATATTGCGAAAAACAACAATCTTCCATTATAGAGTGAATGTTTGAGGTGTATAGAAGGCATTTATTTCATTTTTAGAAATTTTAATTTTTCACATTTTTCCATGAAAAGTGCCAATACCCCCCCCTTTGGGTTCTAGGTGAAATTCTCACTCAACACAAATCAAACAAAAATGTTCCCATGGTGTGTATTGTTGTTCATTTTCATCAAATAAACGAAATAAAACCCAGAATAAATCATTAAAGACAAGAAATGAGCCTAAAAGATGCCTCAGCGCAAATGTTAATGTTAGTAAAAGAGCCCAAATTTCAAAAAATATTGCGAAAAACAACAATCTTCCATTATAGAGTGAATGTTTGAGGTGTATAGAAGGCATTTATTTCATTTTTAGAAATTTTAATTTTTCACATTTTTCCACGAAAAAGGCCAATACCCCCCCTTTGGGTTCTAGGTGAAATTCTCACTCAACACATTTCAAACAAAAATGTTTCCATGGTGTGTATTGTTGTTCATTTTCATCAAATAAACAAAATAAAACCCAGAATAAATCATTAAAGACAAGAAATGAGTATAAAAGATGCCTCAGCGCAAGTGTTAATGTTATTAAAAGAGCCCAAATTTCAAAAAAATATTGCGAAAAACCACAATCTTCCATTATAGAGTGAATTTTTGAGGTGTATAGAATGCATTTATTTCATTTTTAGAAATTTTAATTTTGCACATTTTTCCATGAAAAGTGCCAATACCCCCCCCTTTGGGTTCTAGGTGAAATTCTCACTCGACACAAATCAAACAAAAATGTTTCCATGGCGTGTATTGTTGTTCATTTTCATCAAATAAACAAAATAAAACCCAGAATAAATCATTAAAGACAAGAAATGAGCATAAAAGATGCCTCAGCGCAAGTGTTAATGTTAGTAAAAGAGCCCAAATTTCAAAAAATATTGCGAAAAAACAACAATCTTCCATTATAGAGTGAATGTTTGAGGTGTATAGAAGGCATTTATTTCATTTTTAGAAATTTTAATTTTTCACATTTTTCCATGCCCCCCTTTGGGTTCTAGGTGAAATTCTCACTCGACACAAATCAATCAAAAATGTTTCCATGCTGTGTATTGTTGTTCATTTTCATCAAATAAACAAAATAAAACCCAGAATAAATCATTAAAGACAAGAAATGAGCCTAAAAGATGCCTCAGCGCAAATGTTAATGTAAGTAAAAGAGCCCAAATTTCAAAAAATATTGCGAAAAACAACAATCTTCCATTATAGAGTGAATGTTTGAGGTGTATAGAAGGCATTTATTTCATTTTTAGAAATTTTAATTTTTCACATTTTTCCACGAAAAAGGCCAATACCCCCCCCTTTGGGTTCTAGGTAAAATTCTCACTCCACACAAATCAAACAAAAATGTTTCCATGGTGTGTCTTGTTGTTCATTTTCATCAAATAAACAAAATAAAACCCAGAATAAATCATTAAAGACAAGAAATGAGCATAAAAGATGCCTCAGCGCAAGTGTTAATGTTAGTAAAAGAGCCCAAATTTCAAAAAAATATTGCGAAAAACCACAATCTTCCATTATAGAGTGAATGTTTTAGGTGTATAGAAGGCATTTTTTTAATTTTTAGAAATTTTAATTTTTCACATTTTTCCGTGAAAAGTGCCAATACCCCCCCCTTTGGGTTCTAGGTGAAATTCTCACTCGACACAAATCAAACAAAAATGTTTCCATGGTGTGTATTGTTGTTCATTTTCATCAAATAAACAAAATAAAACCCAGAATACATCATTAAAGACAAGAAATGAGCCTAAAAGATGCCTCAGCGCAAATGTTAATGTTAGTAAAAGAGCCCAAATTTCAAACAATATTGCGAAAAACAACAATCTTCCATTATAGAGTGAATGTTTGAGGTGTATAGAAGGCATTTATTTCATTTTTAGAAATTTTAATTTTTCACATTTTTCCACGAAAAAGGCCAATACCCCCCCCTTTGGGTTCTAGGTGAAATTCTCACTCAACACAAATCAAACAAAAATGTTTCCATGGTGTGTATTGTTGTTCATTTTCATCAAATAAACAAAATAAAACCCAGAATAAATCATTAAAGACAAGAAATGAGCATAAAAGATGCCTCAGCGCAAGTGTTAATGTTAGTAAAAGAGCCCAAATTTCAAAAAAATATTGCGAAAAACCACAATCTTCCATTATAGAGTGAATGTTTGAGGTGTATAGAAGGCATTTATTTCTTTTTTAAAAATTTTAATTTTTAACATTTTTCCGTGAAAAGTGCCAATACCCCCCCCTTTGGGTTCTAGGTGAAATTCTCACTCGACACAAATCAAACAAAAATGTTTCCATGGTGTGTATTGTTGTTCATTTTCATCAAATAAACAAAATAAAACTCAGAATAAATCATTAAAGACAAGAAATGAGCATAAAAGATGCCTCAGCGCAAATGTTAATGTAAGTAAAAGAGCCCAAATTTCAAAAAATATTGCGAAAAACAACAATCTTCCATTATAGAGTGAATGTTTGGATGTATAGAAGGCATTTTTTTCATTTTTAGAAATTTTAATTTTTCACATTTTTCCATGCCCCCCTTTGGGTTCTAGGTGAAATTCTCACTCGACACAAATCAAACAAAAATGTTTCCATGGTGTGTATTGTTGTTCATTTTCATCAAATAAACAAAATAAAACCCAGAATAAATCATTAAAGACAAGAAATGAGCCTAAAAGATGCCTCAGCGCAAATGTTAATGTAAGTAAAAGAGCCCAAATTTCAAAAAATATTGCGATAAACAACAATCTTCCATTATAGAGTGAATGTTTGAGGTGTATAGAAGGCATTTATTTCATTTTTAGAAATTTTAATTTTTCACATTTTTCCACGAAAAGTGCCAATACCCCCCCCTTTGGGTTCTAGGTGAAATTCTCACTCGACACAAATCAAACAAAAATGTTTCCATGGTGTGTATTGTTGTTCATTTTCATCAAATAAACAAAATAAAACCCAGAATAAATCATTAAAGACAAGAAATGAGCCTAAAAGATGCCTCAGCGCAAAAGTTAATGTTAGTAAAAGAGCCCAAATTTCAAAAAATATTGCGAAAAACAACAATCTTCCATTATAGAGTGAATGTTTGAGGTGTATAGAAGGCATTTATTTCATTTTTAGAAATTTTAATTTTTCACATTTTTCCATGAAAAGTGCCAATACCCCCCCCTTTGGGTTCTAGGTGAAATTCTCACTCAACACAAATCAAACAAAAATGTTTCCATGGTGTGTATTGTTGTTCATTTTCATCAAATAAACAAAATAAAACCCAGAATAAATCATTAAAGACAAGAAATGAGCCTAAAAGATGCCTCAGCGCAAATGTTAATGTTAGTAAAAGAGCCCAAATTTCAAAAAATTTGCGAAAAACAACAATCTTCCATTATAGAGTGAATGTTTGAGGTGTATAGAAGGCATTTATTTCATTTTTAGAAATTTTAATTTTTCACATTTTTCCACGAAAAGTGCCAATACCCCCCCCTTTGGGTTCTAGGTGAAATTCTCACTCGACACAAATCAAACAAAAATGTTTCCATGGTATGTATTGTTGTTCATTTTCATTAAATAAACAAAATAAAACCCAGAATAAATCATAAAAGACAAGAAATGAGCATAAAAGATGTCTCAGCGCAAATGTTAATGTTAGTAGAAGAGCCCAAATTTCAAAAAATATTGCAAAAAACAACAATCTTCCATTATAGAGTGAATGTTTGAGGTGTATAGAAGGCATTTATTTCATTTTTAGAAATTTTAATTTTTCACATTTTTCCACGAAAAGTGCCAATACCCCCCCCTTTGGGTTCTAGGTGAAATTCTCACTCGACACAAATCAAACAAAAATGTTTCCATGGTGTGTATTGTTGTTCATTTTCATCAAATAAACAAAATAAAACCCAGAATAAATCATTAAAGACAAGAAATGAGCATAAAAGATGCCTCAGCACAAGTGTTAATGTTAGTAAAAGAGCCCAAATTTCAAAAAAATATTGCGAAAAACCACAATCTTCCATTATAGAGTGAATGTTTGAGGTGTATAGAAGGCATTTTTTTAATTTTTAGAAATTTAAATTTTTCACATTTTTCCGTGAAAAGTGCCAATACCCCCCCCTTTGGGTTCTAGGTGAAATTCTCACTCCACACAAATCAAACAAAAATGTTTCCATGGTGTGTATTGTTGTTCATTTTCATCAAATAAACAAAATAAAACCCAGAATAAATCATTAAAGACAAGAAATGAGCATAAAAGATGCCTCAGCGCAAGTGTTAATGTTAGTAAAAGAGCCCAAATTTCAAAAAAATATTGCGAAAAACCACAATCTTCCATTATAGAGTGAATGTTTGAGGTGTATAGAAGACATTTATTTCTTTTTTAGAAATTTTAATTTTTCACATTTTTCCGTGAAAAGTACCAATACCCCCCCCTTTGGGTTCTAGGTGAAATTCTCACTCGACCCAAATCAAACAAAAATGTTTCCATGGTGTGTATTGTTGTTCATTTTCATCAAATAAACAAAATAAAACCCTGAATAAATCATTAAAGACAAGAAATGAGCATAAAGATGCCTCAGCGCAAATGTTAATGTTAGTAAAAGAGCCCAAATTTCAAAAAAATATTGCGAAAAACCACAATCTCCCATTATAGAGTGAATGTTTTAGGTGTATAGAAGGCATTTTTTTAATTTTTAGAAATTTTAATTTTTCACTTTTTTCCGTGAAAAGTGCCAATACCCCCCCCTTTGGGTTCTAGGTGAAATTCTCACTCGAAACAAATCAAACAAAAATGTTTCCATGGTGTGTATTGTTGTTCATTTTCATCAAATAAACAAAATAAAACTCAGAATAAATCATTAAAGACAAGAAATGAGCATAAAAGATGCCTCAGCGCAAATGTTAATGTAAGTAAAAGAGCCCAAATTTCAAAAAATATTGCGAAAAACAACAATCTTCCATTATAGAGTGAATGTTTGAGGTGTATAGAAGGCATTTATTTCATTTTTAGAAATTTTAATTTTTCACATTTTTCCACGAAAAGTGCCAATACCCCCCCCTTTGGGTTCTAGGTGAAATTCTCACTCGACACAAATCAAACAAAAATGTTTCCATGGCGTGTATTGTTGTTCATTTTCATCAAATAAACAAAATAAAACCCAGAATAAATCATTAAAGACAAGAAATGAGCCTAAAAGATGCCTCAGCGCAAAAGTTAATGTTAGTAAAAGAGCCCAAATTTCAAAAAATATTGCGAAAAACAACAATCTTCCATTATAGAGTGAATGTTTGAGGTGTATAGAAGGCATTTATTTCATTTTTAGAAATTTTAATTTTTCACATTTTTCCATGAAAAGTGCCAATACCCCCCCCTTTGGGTTCTAGGTGAAATTCTCACTCAACACAAATCAAACAAAAATGTTTCCATGGTGTGTATTGTTGTTCATTTTCATCAAATAAACAAAATAAAACCCAGAATAAATCATTAAAGACAAGAAATGAGCCTAAAAGATGCCTCAGCGCAATTGTTAATGTTAGTAAAAGAGCCCAAATTTCAAAAAATATTGCGAAAAACAACAATCTTCCATTATAGAGTGAATGTTTGAGGTGTATAGAAGGCATTTATTTCATTTTTAGAAATTTTAATTTTTCACATTTTTCCACGAAAAGTGCCAATACCCCCCCCTTTGGGTTCTAGGTGAAATTCTCACTCGACACAAATCAAACAAAAATGTTTCCATGGTATGTATTGTTGTTCATTTTCATTAAATAAACAAAATAAAACCCAGAATAAATCATAAAAGACAAGAAATGAGCATAAAAGATGTCTCAGCGCAAATGTTAATGTTAGTAGAAGAGCCCAAATTTCAAAAAATATTGCAAAAAACAACAATCTTCCATTATAGAGTGAATGTTTGAGGTGTATAGAAGGCATTTATTTCATTTTTAGAAATTTTAATTTTTCACATTTTTCCACGAAAAGTGCCAATACCCCCCCCTTTGGGTTCTAGGTGAAATTCTCACTCGACACAAATCAAACAAAAATGTTTCCATGGTGTGTATTGTTGTTCATTTTCATCAAATAAACAAAATAAAACCCAGAATAAATCATTAAAGACAAGAAATGAGCATAAAAGATGCCTCAGCGCAAGTGTTAATGTTAGTAAAAGAGCCCAAATTTCAAAAAAATATTGCGAAAAACCACAATCTTCCATTATAGAGTGAATGTTTGAGGTGTATAGAAGGCATTTTTTTAATTTTTAGAAATTTTAATTTTTCACATTTTTCCGTGAAAAGTGCCAATACCCCCCCCTTTGGGTTCTAGGTGAAATTCTCACTCAACACAAATCAAACAAAAATGTTTCCATGGTGTGTATTGTTGTTCATTTTCATCAAATAAACAAAATAAAACCCAGAATAAATCATTAAAGACAAGAAATGAGCATAAAAGATGCCTCAGCGCAAGTGTTAATGTTAGTAAAAGAGCCCAAATTTCAAAAAAATATTGCGAAAAACCACAATCTTCCATTATAGAGTGAATGTTTGAGGTGTATAGAAGGCATTTATTTCTTTTTTAGAAATTTTAATTTTTCACATTTTTCCGTGAAAAGTGCCAATACCCCCCCCTTTGGGTTCTAGGTGAAATTCTCACTCGACCCAAATCAAACAAAAATGTTTCCATGGTGTATTGTTGTTCATTTTCATCAAATAAACAAAATAAAACCCTGAATAAATCATTAAAGACAAGAAATGAGCATAAAGATGCCTCAGCGCAAATGTTAATGTTAGTAAAAGAGCCCAAATTTCAAAAAAATATTGCGAAAAACCACAATCTTCCATTATAGAGTGAATGTTTTAGGTGTATAGAAGGCATTTTTTTAATTTTTAGAAATTTTAATTTTTCACTTTTTTCCGTGAAAAGTGCCAATACCCCCCCTTTGGGTTCTAGGTGAAATTCTCACTCGACACAAATCAAACAAAAATGTTTCCATGGTGTGTATTGTTGTTCATTTTCATCAAATAAACAAAATAAAACTCAGAATAAATCATTAAAGACAAGAAATGAGCATAAAAGATGCCTCAGCGCAAATGTTAATGTGAGTAAAAGAGCCCAAATTTCAAAATATATTTTGAAAAACAACAATCTTCCATTATAGAGTGAATGTTTGAGGTGTATAGAAGGCATTTATTTCATTTTTAGAAATTTTAATTTTTCACATTTTTCCACGAAAAGTGCCAATACCCCCCCCTTTGGGTTCTAGGTGAAATTCTAACTCGACACAAATCAAACAAAAATGTTTCCATGGCGTGTATTGTTGTTCATTTTCATCAAATAAACAAAATAAAACCCAGAATAAATCATTAAAGACAAGAAATGAGCCTAAAAGATGCCTCAGCGCAAAAGTTAATGTTAGTAAAAGAGCCCAAATTTCAAAAAATATTGCGAAAAACAACAATCTTCCATTATAGAGTGAATGTTTGAGGTGTATAGAAGGCATTTATTTCATTTTTAGAAATTTTAATTTTTCACATTTTTCCATGAAAAGTGCCAATACCCCCCCCTTTGGGTTCTAGGTGAAATTCTCACTCAACACAAATCAAACAAAAATGTTTCCATGGTGTGTATTGTTGTTCATTTTCATCAAATAAACAAAATAAAACCCAGAATAAATCATTAAAGACAAGAAATGAGCCTAAAAGATGCCTCAGCGCAATTGTTAATGTTAGTAAAAGAGCCCAAATTTCAAAAAATATTGCGAAAAACAACAATCTTCCATTATAGAGTGAATGTTTGAGGTGTATAGAAGGCATTTATTTCATTTTTAGAAATTTTAATTTTTCACATTTTTCCACGAAAAGTGCCAATACCCCCCCCTTTGGGTTCTAGGTGAAATTCTCACTCGACACAAATCAAACAAAAATGTTTCCATGGTATGTATTGTTGTTCATTTTCATTAAATAAACAAAATAAAACCCAGAATAAATCATAAAAGACAAGAAATGAGCATAAAAGATGTCTCAGCGCAAATGTTAATGTTAGTAGAAGAGCCCAAATTTCAAAAAATATTGCAAAAAACAACAATCTTCCATTATAGAGTGAATGTTTGAGGTGTATAGAAGGCATTTATTTCATTTTTAGAAATTTTAATTTTTCACATTTTTCCACGAAAAGTGCCAATACCCCCCCCTTTGGGTTCTAGGTGAAATTCTCACTCGACACAAATCAAACAAAAATGTTTCCATGGTGTGTATTGTTGTTCATTTTCATCAAATAAACAAAATAAAACCCAGAATAAATCATTAAAGACAAGAAATGAGCATAAAAGATGCCTCAGCGCAAGTGTTAATGTTAGTAAAAGAGCCCAAATTTCAAAAAAATATTGCGAAAAACCACAATCTTCCATTATAGAGTGAATGTTTGAGGTGTATAGAAGGCATTTTTTTAATTTTTAGAAATTTTAATTTTTCACATTTTTCCGTGAAAAGTGCCAATACCCCCCCCTTTGGGTTCTAGGTGAAATTCTCACTCAACACAAATCAAACAAAAATGTTTCCATGGTGTGTATTGTTGTTCATTTTCATCAAATAAACAAAATAAAACCCAGAATAAATCATTAAAGACAAGAAATGAGCATAAAAGATGCCTCAGCGCAAGTGTTAATGTTAGTAAAAGAGCCCAAATTTCAAAAAAATATTGCGAAAAACCACAATCTTCCATTATAGAGTGAATGTTTGAGGTGTATAGAAGGCATTTATTTCTTTTTTAGAAATTTTAATTTTTCACATTTTTCCGTGAAAAGTGCCAATACCCCCCCCTTTGGGTTCTAGGTGAAATTCTCACTCGACCCAAATCAAACAAAAATGTTTCCATGGTGTATTGTTGTTCATTTTCATCAAATAAACAAAATAAAACCCTGAATAAATCATTAAAGACAAGAAATGAGCATAAAGATGCCTCAGCGCAAATGTTAATGTTAGTAAAAGAGCCCAAATTTCAAAAAAATATTGCGAAAAACCACAATCTTCCATTATAGAGTGAATGTTTTAGGTGTATAGAAGGCATTTTTTTAATTTTTAGAAATTTTAATTTTTCACTTTTTTCCGTGAAAAGTGCCAATACCCCCCCTTTGGGTTCTAGGTGAAATTCTCACTCGACACAAATCAAACAAAAATGTTTCCATGGTGTGTATTGTTGTTCATTTTCATCAAATAAACAAAATAAAACTCAGAATAAATCATTAAAGACAAGAAATGAGCATAAAAGATGCCTCAGCGCAAATGTTAATGTGAGTAAAAGAGCCCAAATTTCAAAATATATTTTGAAAAACAACAATCTTCCATTATAGAGTGAATGTTTGAGGTGTATAGAAGGCATTTATTTCATTTTTAGAAATTTTAATTTTTCACATTTTTCCACGAAAAGTGCCAATACCCCCCCCTTTGGGTTCTAGGTGAAATTCTAACTCGACACAAATCAAACAAAAATGTTTCCATGGCGTGTATTGTTGTTCATTTTCATCAAATAAACAAAATAAAACCCAGAATAAATCATTAAAGACAAGAAATGAGCATAAAAGATGCCTCAGCGCAAGTGTTAATGTTAGTAAAAGAGCCCAAATTTCAAAAAATATTGCGAAAAACAACAATCTTCCATTAAAGAGTGAATGTTTGAGGTGTATGGAAGGCATTTATTTCATTTTTAGAAATTTTAATTTTTCACATTTTTCCATGAAAAGTGCCAATACCCCCCCCTTTGGGTTCTAGGTGAAATTCTCACTCAACACAAATCAAACAAAAATGTTTCCATGGTGTGTATTGTTGTTCATTTTCATCAAATAAACAAAATAAAACCCAGAATAAATCATTAAAGACAAGAAATGAGCCTTAAAGATGCCTCAGCGCAAATGTTAATGTTAGTAAAAGAGCCCAAATTTCAAAAAATATTCCGAAAAACAATAATCTTCCATTATAGAGTGAATGTTTGAGGTGTATAGAAGGCATTTATTTCATTTTTAGAAATTTTAATTTTTCACATTTTTCCATGAAAAGTGCCAATAACCCGCCCTTTTCTAGGTGAAATTCTCACTGAACCAAAAACAAACAAATGTGCTTCCATGGTGTGTATTGTTGTTCATTTTCGACAAAAAACCAAAATAAAACCCAGAATAAATCATTAAAGACAAGAAATGAGCATAAAAGATGCCTCAGCGCAAATGTTAATGTTAGTAAAAGAGCCCAAATTTCAAAAAAATATTGCGAAAAACCACAATCTTCCATTATAGAGTGAATGTTTTAGGTGTATAGAAGGCATTTTTTTAATTTTTAGAAATTTTAATTTTTCACATTTTTCCGTGAAAAGTTCCAATACCCCCCCCTTTGGGTTCTAGGTGAAATTCTCACTCGACACAAATCAAACAAAAATGTTTCCATGGTGTGTATTGTTGTTCATTTTCATCAAATAAACAAAATAAAACCCAGAATAAATCATTAAAGGCAAGAAATGAGCCTAAAAAATGCCTCAGCGCAAAAGTTAATGTTAGTAAAAGAGCCCAAATTTCAAAAAATATTGCGAAAAACAACAATCTTCCATCATAGAGTGAATGTTTGAGGTGTATAGAAGGCATTTTTTTAATTTTTAGAAATTTTAATTTTTCACATTTTTCCGTGAAAAGTGCCAATACCCCCCCCTTTGGGTTCTAGGTGAAATTCTCACTCGACACAAATCAAACAAAATTGTTTCCATGGTGTGTATTGTTGTTCATTTTCATCAAATAAACAAAATAAAACCCAGAATAAATCATTAAAGACTAGAAATGAGCCTAAAAGATGCCTCAGCGCAAATGTTAATGTTAGTAAAAGAGCCCAAATTTCAAAAAATATTGCGAAAAACAACAATCTTCCATTATAGAGTGAATGTTTGAGGTGTATAGAAGGCATTTATTTCATTTTTAGAAATTTTAATTTTTCACATTTTTCCACGAAAAAGGCCAAAACCCCCCTTTGGGTTCTAGGTGAAATTCTCACTCGACACAAATCAAACAAAAATGTTTCCATGGTGTGTATTGTTGTTCATTTTCATCAAATAAACAAAATAAAACCCAGAATACATCATTAAAGACAAGAAATGAGCATAAAAGATGCCTCAGCGCAAATGTTAATGTTAGTAAAAGAGCCCAAATTTCAAAAAATATTGCGAAAAACAAGAATCTTCCATTATAGAGTGAATGTTTGAGGTGTATAGAAGGCATTTATTTCATTTTTAGAAATTTTAATTTTTCACATTTTTCCACGAAAAAGGCCAATACCCCCCCCTTTGGGTTCTAGGTGAATTTCTCACTCAACACATTTCAAACAAAAATGTTACCATGGTGTGTATTGTTGTTCATTTTCATCAAATAAACAAAACAAAACCCAGAATAACTCATTAAAGACAAGAAATGAGCATAAAAGATGCCTCAGCGCAAGTGTTAATGTTATTAAAAGAGCCCAAATTTCAAAAAAATATTGCGAAAAACCACAATCTTCCATTATAGAGTGAATGTTTGAGGTGTATAGAAGGCATTTTTTTAATTTTTAGAAATTTTAATTTTTCACATTTTTCCGTGAAAAGTGCCAATACCCCCCCCCTTTGGGTTCTAGGTGAAATTCTCGCTCGACCCAAATCAAACAAAAATGTTTCCATGGTGTGTATTGTTGTTCATTTTCATCAAATAAACAAACTAAAACCCAGAATAAATCATTAAAGACAAGAAATGAGCATAAGGATGCCTCAGCGCAAATGTTAATATTAGTAAAAGAGCCCAAATTTCAAAAAATATTGCGAAAAACAACAATCTTCCATTATTGAGTGAATGTTTGAGGTGTATAGAAGGCATTTATTTCATTTTTAGAAATTTTAATTTTTCACATTTTTCCACGAAAAAGGCCAATATCCCCCCCTTTGGGTTCTAGGTGAAATTCTCACTCGACACAAATCAAACAAAAATGTTTCCATGGTGTGTATTGTTGTTCATTTTCATCAAATAAACAAAATAAAACCCAGAATAAATCATTAAAGACAAGAAATGAGCATAAAAGATGCCTCAGCGCAAGTGTTAATGTTATTAAAAGAGCCCAAATTTCAAAAAAATATTGCGAAAAACCACAATCTTCCATTATAGAGTGAATTTTTGAGGTGTATAGAATGCATTTATTTCATTTTTAGAAATTTTAATTTTGCACATTTTTCCATGAAAAGTGCCAATACCCCCCCCTTTGGGTTCTAGGTGAAATTCTCACTCGACACAAATCAAACAAAAATGTTTCCATGGCGTGTATTGTTGTTCATTTTCATCAAATAAACAAAATAAAACCCAGAATAAATCATTAAAGACAAGAAATGAGCATAAAAGATGCCTCAGCGCAAGTGTTTATGTTAGTAAAAGAGCCCAAATTTCAAAAAATATTGCGAAAAACAACAATCTTCCATTATAGAGTGAATGTTTGAGGTGTATAGAAGGCATTTATTTCATTTTTAGAAATTTTAATTTTTCACATTTTTCCATGCCCCCCTTTGGGTTCTAGGTGAAATTCTCACTCGACACAAATCAAACAAAAATGTTTCCATGCTGTGTATTGTTGTTCATTTTCATCAAATAAACAAAATAAAACCCAGAATAAATCATTAAAGACAAGAAATGAGCCTAAAAGATGCCTCAGCGCAAATGTTAATGTAAGTAAAAGAGCCCAAATTTCAAAAAATATTGCGAAAAACAACAATCTTCCATTATAGAGTGAATGTTTGAGGTGTATAGAAGGCATTTATTTCATTTTTAGAAATTTTAATTTTTCACATTTTTCCACAAAAAAGGCCAATACCCCCCCCTTTGGGTTCTAAGTAAAATTCTCACTCCACACAAATCAAACAAAAATGTTTCCATGGTGTGCCTTGTTGTTCATTTTCATCAAATAAACAAAATAAAACCCAGAATAAATCATTAAAGACAAGAAATGAGCATAAAAGATGCCTCAGCGCAAATGTTAATGTTAGTAAAAGAGCCCAAATTTCAAAAAAATATTGCGAAAAACCACAATCTTCCATTATAGAGTGAATGTTTTAGGTGTATAGGAGGCATTTATTTCATTTTTAGAAATTTTAATTTTTCACATTTTTCCACGAAAAGTGCCAATACCCCCCCCCCCTTTGGGTTCTAGGTGAAATTCTCACTCGACACAAATCAAACAAAAATGTTTCCATGGTGTGTATTGTTGTTCATTTTCATCAAATAAACAAAATAAAACCCAGAATAAATCATTAAAGACAAGAAATGAGCCTAAAAGATGCCTCAGCGCAAAAGTTAATGTTAGTAAAAGAGCCCAAATTTCAAAAAATATTGCGAAAAACAACAATCTTCCATTATAGAGTGAATGTTTGAGGTGTATAGAAGGCATTTATTTCATTTTTAGAAATTTTAATTTTTCACATTTTTCCATGAAAAGTGCCAATACCCCCCCCTTTGGGTTCTAGGTGAAATTCTCACTCAACACAAATCAAACAAAAATGTTTCCATGGTGTGTATTGTTGTTCATTTTCATCAAATAAACAAAATAAAACCCAGAATAAATCATTAAAGACAAGAAATGAGCATAAAAGATGCCTCAGCGCAAGTGTTAATGTTAGTAAAAGAGCCCAAATTTCAAAAAAATATTGCGAAAAACCACAATCTTCCATTATAGAGTGAATGTTTGAGGTGTATAGAAGGCATTTTTTTAATTTTTAGAAATTTTAATTTTTCACATTTTTCCGTGAAAAGTGCCAATACCCCCCCCTTTGGGTTCTAGGTGAAATTCTCACTCAACACAAATCAAACAAAAATGTTTCCATGGTGTGTATTGTTGTTCATTTTCATCAAATAAACAAAATAAAACCCAGAATAAATCATTAAAGACAAGAAATGAGCATAAAAGATGCCTCAGCGCAAGTGTTAATGTTAGTAAAAGAGCCCAAATTTCAAAAAAATATTGCGAAAAACCACAATCTTCCATTATAGAGTGAATGTTTGAGGTGTATAGAAGGCATTTATTTCTTTTTTAGAAATTTTAATTTTTCACATTTTTCCGTGAAAAGTGCCAATACCCCCCCCTTTGGGTTCTAGGTGAAATTCTCACTCGACCCAAATCAAACAAAAATGTTTCCATGGTGTGTATTGTTGTTCATTTTCATCAAATAAACAAAATAAAACCCTGAATAAATCATTAAAGACAAGAAATGAGCATAAAGATGCCTCAGCGCAAATGTTAATGTTAGTAAAAGAGCCCAAATTTCAAAAAAATATTGCGAAAAACCACAATCTTCCATTATAGAGTGAATGTTTTAGGTGTATAGAAGGCATTTTTTTAATTTTTAGAAATTTTAATTTTTCACTTTTTTCCGTGAAAAGTGCCTATACCCCCCCCTTTGGGTTCTAGGTGAAATTCTCACTCGACACAAATCAAACAAAAATGTTTCCATGGTGTGTATTGTTGTTCATTTTCATCAAATAAACAAAATAAAACTCAGAATAAATCATTAAAGACAAGAAATGAGCATAAAAGATGCCTCAGCGCAAATGTTAATGTAAGTAAAAGAGCCCAAATTTCAAAAAATATTGCGAAAAACAACAATCTTCCATTATAGAGTGAATGTTTGAGGTGTATAGAAGGCATTTATTTCATTTTTAGAAATTTTAATTTTTCACATTTTTCCACGAAAAGTGCCAATACCCCCCCCTTTGGGTTCTAGGTGAAATTCTCACTCGACACAAATCAAACAAAAATGTTTCCATGGCGTGTATTGTTTTTCATTTTCATCAAATAAACAAAATAAAACCCAGAATAAATCATTAAAGACAAGAAATGAGCATAAAAGATGCCTCAGCGCAAGTGTTAATGTTAGTAAAAGAGCCCAAATTTCAAAAAATATTGCGAAAAACAACAATCTTCCATTATAGAGTGAATGTTTGAGGTGTATGGAAGGCATTTATTTCATTTTTAGAAATTTTAATTTTTCACATTTTTCCATGAAAAGTGCCAATACCCCCCCCCTTTGGGTTCTAGTTGAAATTCTCACTCAACACAAATCAAACAAAAATGTTTCCATGGTGTGTATTGTTGTTCATTTTCATCAAATAAACAAAATAAAACCCAGAATAAATCATTAAAGACAAGAAATGAGCCTTAAAGATGCCTCAGCGCAAATGTTAATGTTAGTAAAAGAGCCCAAATTTCAAAAAATATTCCGAAAAACAATAATCTTCCATTATAGAGTGAATGTTTGAGGTGTATAGAAGGCATTTATTTCATTTTTAGAAATTTTAATTTTTCACATTTTTCCATGAAAAGTGCCAATACCCTCCCCTTTGGGTTCTAGGTGAAATTCTCACTCGACACAAATCAAACAAAAATGTTTCCATGGTGTGTATTGTTGTTCATTTTCATCAAATAAACAAAATAAAACCCAGAATAAATCATTAAAGGCAAGAAATGAGCCTAAAAGATGCCTCAGCGCAAAAGTTAATGTTAGTAAAAGAGCCCAAATTTCAAAAAATATTGCGAAAAACAACAATCTTCCATCATAGAGTGAATGTTTGAGGTGTATAGAAGGCATTTATTTCATTTTTAGAAATTTTAATTTTTCACATTTTTCCACGAAAAAGGCCAATACCCCCCCCTTTGGGTTCTAGGTGAAATTCTCACTCAACACAATTCAAACAAAAATGTTTCCATGGTGTGTATTGTTGTTCATTTTCATCAAATAAACAAAATAAAACTCAGAATAAATCATTAAAGACAAGAAATGAGCATAAAAGATGCCTCAGCGCAAATGTTAATGTTAGTAAAAGAGACCAAATTTCAAGAAAATATTGCGAAAAACCACAATCTTCCATTATAGATAGAATGTTTTAGGTGTATAGAAGGCATTTTTTTAATTTTTAGAAATTTTAATTTTTCACATTTTTCCATGAAAAGTGCCAATACCCCGCCCTTTTCTAGGTGAAATTCTCACTGGACCAAAAACAAACAAATGTGCTTCCATGGTGTGTATTGTTGTTCATTTTCGACAAAAAACCAAAATAAAACCCAGAATAAATCATTAAAGACAAGAAATGAGCATAAAAGATGCCTCAGCGCAAATGTTAATGTTAGTAAAAGAGCCCAAATTTCAAAAAAATATTGCGAAAAACCACAATCTTCCATTATAGAGTGAATGTTTTAAGTGTATAGAAGGCATTTTTTTAATTTTTAGAAATTTTAATTTTTCACATTTTTCCGTGAAAAGTGCCAATACCCCCCCCTTTGGGTTCTAGGTGAAATTCTCACTCGACACAAATCAAACAAAAATGTTTCCATGGTGTGTATTGTTGTTCATTTTCATCAAATAAACAAAATAAAACCCAGAATAAATCATTAAAGGCAAAAAATGAGCCTAAAAAATGCCTCAGCGCAAAAGTTAATGTTAGTAAAAGAGCCCAAATTTCAAAAAATATTGCGAAAAACAACAATCTTCCATCATAGAGTGAATGTTTGAGGTGTATAGAAGGCATTTTTTTAATTTTTAGAAATTTTAATTTTTCACATTTTTCCGTGAAAAGTGCCAATACCCCCCCCTTTGGGTTCTAGGTGAAATTCTCACTCGACACAAATCAAACAAAATTGTTTCCATGGTGTGTATTGTTGTTCATTTTCATCAAATAAACAAAATAAAACCCAGAATAAATCATTAAAGACTAGAAATGAGCCTAAAAGATGCCTCAGCGCAAATGTTAATGTTAGTAAAAGAGCCCAAATTTCAAAAAATATTGCGAAAAACAACAATCTTCCATTATAGAGTGAATGTTTGAGGTGTATAGAAGGCATTTATTTCATTTTTAGAAATTTTAATTTTTCACATTTTTCCACGAAAAAGGCCAAAACCCCCCCTTTGGGTTCTAGGTGAAATTCTCACTCGACACAAATCAAACAAAAATGTTTCCATGGTGTGTATTGTTGTTCATTTTCATCAAATAAACAAAATAAAACCCAGAATACATCATTAAAGACAAGAAATGAGCATAAAAGATGCCTCAGCGCAAATGTTAATGTTAGTAAAAGAGCCCAAATTTCAAAAAATATTGCGAAAAACAAGAATCTTCCATTATAGAGTGAATGTTTGAGGTGTATAGAAGGCATTTATTTCATTTTTAGAAATTTTAATTTTTCACATTTTTCCACGAAAAAGGCCTATACCCCCCCCTTTGGGTTCTAGGTGAATTTCTCACTCAACACATTTCAAACAAAAATGTTTCCATGGTGTGTATTGTTGTTCATTTTCATCAAATAAACAAAATAAAACCCAGAATAAATCATTAAAGACAAGAAATGAGCATAAAAGATGCCTCAGCGCAAGTGTTAATGTTATTAAAAGAGCCCAAATTTCAAAAAAATATTGCGAAAAACCACAATCTTCCATTATAGAGTGAATGTTTTAGGTGTATAGAAGGCATTTATTTCCTTTTTAGAAATTTTAATTTTTCACATTTTTCCGTGAAAAGTGCCAATACCCCCCCCTTTGGGTTCTAGGTGAAATTCTCGCTCGACCCAAATCAAACAAAAATGTTTCCATGGTGTGTATTGTTGTTCATTTTCATCAAATAAACAAACTAAAACCCAGAATAAATCATTAAAGACAAGAAATGAGCATAAAGATGCCTCAGCGCAAATGTTAATATTAGTAAAAGAGCCCAAATTTCAAAAAATATTGCGAAAATCAACAATCTTCCATTATTGAGTGAATGTTTGAGGTGTATAGAAGGCATTTATTTCATTTTTAGAAATTTTAATTTTTCACATTTTTCCACGAAAAAGGCCAATATCCCCCCCTTTGGGTTCTAGGTGAAATTCTCACTCGACACAAATCAAACAAAAATGTTTCCATGGTGTGTATTGTTGTTCATTTTCATCAAATAAACAAAATAAAACCCAGAATAAATCATTAAAGACAAGAAATGAGCATAAAAGATGCCTCAGCGCAAGTGTTAATGTTATTAAAAGAGCCCAAATTTCAAAAAAATATTGCGAAAAACCACAATCTTCCATTATAGAGTGAATTTTTGAGGTGTATAGAATGCATTTATTTCATTTTTAGAAATTTTAATTTTGCACATTTTTCCATGAAAAGTGCCAATACCCCCCCCTTTGGGTTCTAGGTGAAATTCTCACTCGACACAAATCAAACAAAAATGTTTCCATGGCGTGTATTGTTGTTCATTTTCATCAAATAAACAAAATAAAACCCAGAATAAATCATTAAAGACAAGAAATGAGCATAAAAGATGCCTCAGCGCAAGTGTTAATGTTAGTAAAAGAGCCCAAATTTCAAAAAATATTGCGAAAAACAACAATCTTCCATTATAGAGTGAATGTTTGAGGTGTATAGAAGGCATTTATTTCATTTTTAGAAATTTTAATTTTTCACATTTTTCCATGCCCCCCTTTGGGTTCTAGGTGAAATTCTCACTCGACACATATCAAACAAAAATGTTTCCATGCTGTGTATTGTTGTTCATTTTCATCAAATAAACAAAATAAAACCCAGAATAAATCATTAAAGACAAGAAATGAGCCTAAAAGATGCCTCAGCGCAAATGTTAATGTAAGTAAAAGAGCCCAAATTTCAAAAAATATTGCGAAAAACAACAATCTTCCATTATAGAGTGAATGTTTGAGGTGTATAGAAGGCATTTATTTCATTTTTAGAAATTTTAATTTTTCACATTTTTCCACAAAAAAGGCCAATACCCCCCCCCTTTGGGTTCTAGGTAAAATTCTCACTCCACACAAATCAAACAAAAATGTTTCCATGGTGTGTCTTGTTGTTCATTTTCATCAAATAAACAAAATAAAACCCAGAATAAATCATTAAAGACAAGAAATGAGCATAAAAGATGCCTCAGCGCAAATGTTAATGTTAGTAAAAGAGCCCAAATTTCAAAAAAATATTGCGAAAAACAACAATCTTCCATTATAGAGTGAATGTTTTAGGTGTATAGGAGGCATTTTTTTAATTTTTAGAAATTTTAATTTTTCACTTTTTTCCACGAAAAGTGCCAATACCCCCCCCCTTTGGGTTCTAGGTGAAATTCTCACTCGACACAAATCAAACTAAAATGTTTCCATGGTGTGTATTGTTGTTCATTTTCATAAAATAAACAAAATAAAACCCAGAATAAATCATTAAAGACAAGAAATGAGCCTAAAAGATGCCTCAGCGCAAAAGTTAATGTTAGTAAAAGAGCCCAAATTTCAAAAAATATTGCGAAAAACAACAATCTTCCATTATAGAGTGAATGTTTGAGGTGTATAGAAGGCATTTATTTCATTTTTAGAAATTTTAATTTTTCACATTTTTCCATGAAAAGTGCCAATACCCCCCCCTTTGGGTTCTAGGTGAAATTCTCACTCAACACAAATCAAACAAAAATGTTTCCATGGTGTGTATTGTTGTTCATTTTCATCAAATAAACAAAATAAAACCCAGAATAAATCATTAAAGACAAGAAATGAGCCTAAAAGATGCCTCAGCGCAAATGTTAATGTTAGTAAAAGAGCCCAAATTTCAAAAAATATTGCGAAAAACAACAATCTTCCATTATAGAGTGAATGTTTGAGGTGTATAGAAGGCATTTATTTCATTTTTAGAAATTTTAATTTTTCACATTTTTCCAAGAAAAGTGCCAATACCCCCCCCTTTGGGTTCTAGGTGAAATTCTCACTCGACACAAATCAAACAAAAATGTTTCCATGGTATGTATTGTTGTTCATTTTCATTATATAAAAAAAATAAAACCCAGAATAAATCATAAAAGACAAGAAATGAGCATGAAAGATGTCTCAGCGCAAATGTTAATGTTAGTAGAAGTGCCCAAATTTCAAAAAATATTGCGAAAAACAACAATCTTCCATTATAGAGTGAATGTTTGAGGTGTATAGAAGGCATTTATTTCATTTTTAGAAATTTTAATTTTTCACATTTTTCCACGAAAAGTGCCAATACCCCCCCCTTTGGGTTCTAGGTGAAATTCTCACTCGACACAAATCAAACAAAAATGTTTCCATGGTGTGTATTGTTGTTCATTTTCATCAAATAAACAAAATAAAACCCAGAATAAATCATTAAAGACAAGAAATGAGCATAAAAGATGCCTCAGCGCAAGTGTTAATGTTAGTAAAAGAGCCCAAATTTCAAAAAAATATTGCGAAAAACCACAATCTTCCATTATAGAGTGAATGTTTTAGGTGTATAGAAGGCATTATTTTAATTTTTAGAAATTTTAATTTTTCACATTTTTCCGTGAAAAGTGCCAATACCCCCCCCTTTGGGTTCTAGGTGAAATTCTCACTCGACACAAATCAAACAAAAATGTTTCCATGGTGTGTATTGTTGTTCATTTTCATCAAATAAACAAAATAAAACCCAGAATACATCATTAAAGACAAGAAATGAGCCTAAAAGATGCCTCAGCGCAAATGTTTATGTTAGTAAAAGAGCCCAAATTTCAAAAAATATTGCGAAAAACAACAATCTTCCATTATAGAGTGAATGTTTGAGGTGTATAGAAGGCATTTATTTCATTTTTAGAAATTTTAATTTTTCACATTTTTCCACGAAAAAGGCCAATACCCCCCCCTTTGGGTTCTAGGTGAAATTCTCACTCAACACAAATCAAACAAAAATGTTTCCATGGTGTGTATTTTTGTTCATTTTCATCAAATAAACAAAATAAAACCCAGAATAAATCATTAAAGACAAGAAATGAGCATAAAAGATGCCTCAGCGCAAGTGTTAATGTTAGTAAAAGAGCCCAAATTTCAAAAAAATATTGCGAAAAACCACAATCTTCCATTATAGAGTGAATGTTTGAGGTGTATAGAAGGCATTTATTTCTTTTTTAGAAATTTTAATTTTTCACATTTTTCCGTGAAAAGTGCCAATACCCCCCCCTTTGGGTACTAGGTGAAATTCTCACTCGACCCAAATCAAACAAAAATGTTTCTATGGTGTGTATTGTTGTTCATTTTCATCAAATAAACAAAATAAAACCCTGAATAAATCATTAAAGACAAGAAATGAGCATAAAGATGCCTCAGCGCAAATGTTAATGTTAGTAAAAGAGCCCAAATTTCAAAAAAATATTGCGAAAAACCACAATCTTCCATTATAGAGTGAATGTTTTAGGTGTATAGAAGGCATTATTTTAATTTTTAGAAATTTTAATTTTTCACATTTTTCCGTGAAAAGTGCCAATACCCCCCCCTTTGGGTTCTAGGTGAAATTCTCACTCGACACAAATCAAACAAAAATGTTTCCATGGTGTGTATTGTTGTTCATTTTCATCAAATAAACAAAATAAAACCCAGAATACATCATTAAAGACAAGAAATGAGCCTAAAAGATGCCTCAGCGCAAATGTTAATGTTAGTAAAAGAGCCCAAATTTCAAAAAATATTGCGAAAAACAACAATCTTCCATTATAGAGTGAATGTTTGAGGTGTATAGAAGGCATTTATTTCATTTTTAGAAATTTTAATTTTTCACATTTTTCCACGAAAAAGGCCAATACCCCCCCCTTTGGGTTCTAGGTGAAATTCTCACTCAACACAAATCAAACAAAAATGTTTCCATGGTGTGTATTTTTGTTCATTTTCATCAAATAAACAAAATAAAACCCAGAATAAATCATTAAAGACAAGAAATGAGCATAAAAGATGCCTCAGCGCAAGTGTTAATGTTAGTAAAAGAGCCCAAATTTCAAAAAAATATTGCGAAAAACCACAATCTTCCATTATAGAGTGAATGTTTGAGGTGTATAGAAGGCATTTATTTCTTTTTTAGAAATTTTAATTTTTCACATTTTTCCGTGAAAAGTGCCAATACCCCCCCCTTTAGGTTCTAGGTGAAATTCTCACTCGACCCAAATCAAACAAAAATGTTTCTATGGTGTGTATTGTTGTTCATTTTCATCAAATAAACAAAATAAAACCCTGAATAAATCATTAAAGACAAGAAATGAGCATAAAGATGCCTCAGCGCAAATGTTAATGTTAGTAAAAGAGCCCAAATTTCAAAAAAATATTGCGAAAAACCACAATCTTCCATTATAGAGTGAATGTTTTAGGTGTATAGAAAGCATTTTTTTAATTTTTAGAAATTTTAATTTTTCACTTTTTTCCACGAAAAGTGCCAATACCCCCCCCCCTTTGGGTTCAAAGGTGAAATTCTCACTCGACACAAATCAAACAAAAATGTTTCCATGGTATGTATTGTTGTTCATTTTCATTACATAAAAAAAATGAAACCCAGAATAAATCATAAGAGACAAGAAATGAGCATAAAAGATGTCTCAGCGCAAATGTTAATGTTAGTAGAAGAGCCCAAATTTCAAAAAATATTGCGAAAAACAACAATCTTCCATTATAGAGTGAATGTTTGAGGTGTATAGAAGGCATTTATTTCATTTTTAGAAATTTTAATTTTTCACATTTTTCCACGAAAAGTGCCAATACCCCCCCCCCTTTGGGTTCTAGGTGAAATTCTCTCTCGACACAAATCAAACAAAAATGTTTCCATGGCGTGTATTGTTGTTCATTTTCATCAAATAAACAAAATAAAACCCAGAATAAATCATTAAAGACAAGAAATGAGCATAAAAGATGCCTCAGCGCAAATGTTAATGTTAGTAAAAGAGCCCAAATTTCAAAAAATATTCCGAAAAACAATAATCTTCCATTATAGAGTGAATGTTTGAGGTGTATAGAAGGCATTTATTTCATTTTTAGAAATTTTAATTTTTCACATTTTTCCATGAAAAGTGCCAATACCCCGCCCTTTTCTAGGTGAAATTCTCACTGGACCAAAAACAAACAAATTTGCTTCCATGGTGTGTATTGTTGTTCATTTTCGACAAAAAACCAAAATAAAACCCAGAATAAATCATTAAAGACAAGAAATGAGCATAAAAGATGCCTCAGCGCAAATGTTAATGTTAGTAAAAGAGCCCAAATTTCAAAAAATATTGCGAAAAACAACAATCTTCCATTATAGAGTGAATGTCTGAGGTGTATAGAAGGCATTTATTTCATTTTTAGAAATTTTAATTTTTCACATTTTTCCACGAAAAGTGCCAATACCCCCCCCCCTTTGGGTTCTAGGTGAAATTCTCACTCGACACAAATAAAACAAAAATGTTTCCATGGTGTGTAATGTTGTTCATTTTCATCAAATAAACAAAATAAAACCCACAATAAATCATTAAAGACAAGAAATGAGCATAAAAGATGCCTCAGCGCAAGTGTTAATGTTAGTAAAAGAGCCCAAATTTCAAAAAAATATTGCGAAAAACCACAATCTTCCATTATAGAGTGAATGTTTTAGGTGTATAGAAGGCATTTTTTTAATTTTTAGAAATTTTAATTTTTCACATTTTTCCGTGAAAAGTGCCAATATCCCCCCCTTTGGGTTCTAGGTGAAATTCTCACTCGACACAAATCAAACAAAAATGTTTCCATGGTGTGTATTGTTGTTCATTTTCATCAAATAAACAAAATAAAACCCAGAATAAATCATTAAAGACAAGAAATGAGCATAAAAGATGCCTCAGCGCAAGTGTTAATGTTATTAAAAGAGCCCAAATTTCAAAAAAATATTGCGAAAAACCACAATCTTCCATTATAGAGTGAATTTTTGAGGTGTATAGAATGCATTTATTTCATTTTTAGAAATTTTAATTTTGCACATTTTTCCATGAAAAGTGCCAATACCCCCCCCTTTGGGTTCTAGGTGAAATTCTCACTCGACACAAATCAAACAAAAATGTTTCCATGGCGTGTATTGTTGTTCATTTTCATCAAATAAACAAAATAAAACCCAGAATAAATCATTAAAGACAAGAAATGAGCATAAAAGATGCCTCAGCGCAAGTGTTAATGTTAGTAAAAGAGCCCAAATTTCAAAAAATATTGCGAAAAACAACAATCTTCCATTATAGAGTGAATGTTTGAGGTGTATAGAAGGCATTTATTTCATTTTTAGAAATTTTAATTTTTCACATTTTTCCATGCCCCCCTTTGGGTTCTAGGTGAAATTCTCACTCGACACAAATCAAACAAAAATGTTTCCATGCTGTGTATTGTTGTTCATTTTCATCAAATAAACAAAATAAAACCCAGAATAAATCATTAAAGACAAGAAATGAGCCTAAAAGATGCCTCAGCGCAAATGTTAATGTAAGTAAAAGAGCCCAAATTTCAAAAAATATTGCGAAAAACAACAATCTTCCATTATAGAGTGAATGTTTGAGGTGTATAGAAGGCATTTATTTCATTTTTAGAAATTTTAATTTTTCACATTTTTCCACAAAAAAGGCCAATACCCCCCCCTTTGGGTTCTAGGTAAAATTCTCACTCCACACAAATCAAACAAAAATGTTTCCATGGTGTGTCTTGTTGTTCATTTTCATCAAATAAACAAAATAAAACCCAGAATAAATCATTAAAGACAAGAAATGAGCATAAAAGATGCCTCAGCGCAAATGTTAATGTTAGTAAAAGAGCCCAAATTTCAAAAAAATATTGCGAAAAACCACAATCTTCCATTATAGAGTGAATGTTTTAGGTGTATAGGAGGCATTTTTTTAATTTTTAGAAATTTTAATTTTTCACTTTTTTCCACGAAAAGTGCCAATACCCCCCCCCTTTGGGTTCTAGGTGAAATTCTCACTCGACACAAATCAAACAAAAATGTTTCCATGGTGTGTATTGTTGTTCATTTTCATCAAATAAACAAAATAAAACCCAGAATAAATCATTAAAGACAAGAAATGAGCCTAAAAGATGCCTCAGCGCAAAAGTTAATGTTAGTAAAAGAGCCCAAATTTCAAAAAATATTGCGAAAAACAACAATCTTCCATTATAGAGTGAATGTTTGAGGTGTATAGAAGGCATTTATTTCATTTTTAGAAATTTTAATTTTTCACATTTTTCCATGAAAAGTGCCAATACCCCCCCCTTTGGGTTCTAGGTGAAATTCTCACTCAACACAAATCAAACAAAAATGTTTCCATGGTGTGTATTGTTGTTCATTTTCATCAAATAAACAAAATAAAACCCAGAATAAATCATTAAAGACAAGAAATGAGCCTAAAAGATGCCTCAGCGCAAATGTTAATGTTAGTAAAAGAGCCCAAATTTCAAAAAATATTGCGAAAAACAACAATCTTCCATTATAGAGTGAATGTTTGAGGTGTATAGAAGGCATTTATTTCATTTTTAGAAATTTTAATTTTTCACATTTTTCCAAGAAAAGTGCCAATACCCCCCCCTTTGGGTTCTAGGTGAAATTCTCACTCGACACAAATCAAACAAAAATGTTTCCATGGTATGTATTGTTGTTCATTTTCATTATATAAAAAAAATAAAACCCAGAATAAATCATAAAAGACAAGAAATGAGCATGAAAGATGTCTCAGCGCAAATGTTAATGTTAGTAGAAGTGCCCAAATTTCAAAAAATATTGCGAAAAACAACAATCTTCCATTATAGAGTGAATGTTTGAGGTGTATAGAAGGCATTTATTTCATTTTTAGAAATTTTAATTTTTCACATTTTTCCACGAAAAGTGCCAATACCCCCCCCTTTGGGTTCTAGGTGAAATTCTCACTCGACACAAATCAAACAAAAATGTTTCCATGGTGTGTATTGTTGTTCATTTTCATCAAATAAACAAAATAAAACCCAGAATAAATCATTAAAGACAAGAAATGAGCATAAAAGATGCCTCAGCGCAAGTGTTAATGTTAGTAAAAGAGCCCAAATTTCAAAAAAATATTGCGAAAAACCACAATCTTCCATTATAGAGTGAATGTTTTAGGTGTATAGAAGGCATTATTTTAATTTTTAGAAATTTTAATTTTTCACATTTTTCCGTGAAAAGTGCCAATACCCCCCCCTTTGGGTTCTAGGTGAAATTCTCACTCGACACAAATCAAACAAAAATGTTTCCATGGTGTGTATTGTTGTTCATTTTCATCAAATAAACAAAATAAAACCCAGAATACATCATTAAAGACAAGAAATGAGCCTAAAAGATGCCTCAGCGCAAATGTTAATGTTAGTAAAAGAGCCCAAATTTCAAAAAATATTGCGAAAAACAACAATCTTCCATTATAGAGTGAATGTTTGAGGTGTATAGAAGGCATTTATTTCATTTTTAGAAATTTTAATTTTTCACATTTTTCCACGAAAAAGGCCAATACCCCCCCCCTTTGGGTTCTAGGTGAAATTCTCACTCAACACAAATCAAACAAAAATGTTTCCATGGTGTGTATTTTTGTTCATTTTCATCAAATAAACAAAATAAAACCCAGAATAAATCATTAAAGACAAGAAATGAGCATAAAAGATGCCTCAGCGCAAGTGTTAATGTTAGTAAAAGAGCCCAAATTTCAAAAAAATATTGCGAAAAACCACAATCTTCCATTATAGAGTGAATGTTTGAGGTGTATAGAAGGCATTTATTTCTTTTTTAGAAATTTTAATTTTTCACATTTTTCCGTGAAAAGTGCCAATACCCCCCCCTTTGGGTACTAGGTGAAATTCTCACTCGACCCAAATCAAACAAAAATGTTTCTATGGTGTGTATTGTTGTTCATTTTCATCAAATAAACAAAATAAAACCCTGAATAAATCATTAAAGACAAGAAATGAGCATAAAGATGCCTCAGCGCAAATGTTAATGTTAGTAAAAGAGCCCAAATTTCAAAAAAATATTGCGAAAAACCACAATCTTCCATTATAGAGTGAATGTTTTAGGTGTATAGAAGGCATTATTTTAATTTTTAGAAATTTTAATTTTTCACATTTTTCCGTGAAAAGTGCCAATACCCCCCCCTTTGGGTTCTAGGTGAAATTCTCACTCGACACAAATCAAACAAAAATGTTTCCATGGTGTGTATTGTTGTTCATTTTCATCAAATAAACAAAATAAAACCCAGAATACATCATTAAAGACAAGAAATGAGCCTAAAAGATGCCTCAGCGCAAATGTTAATGTTAGTAAAAGAGCCCAAATTTCAAAAAATATTGCGAAAAACAACAATCTTCCATTATAGAGTGAATGTTTGAGGTGTATAGAAGGCATTTATTTCATTTTTAGAAATTTTAATTTTTCACATTTTTCCACGAAAAAGGCCAATACCCCCCCCTTTGGGTTCTAGGTGAAATTCTCACTCAACACAAATCAAACAAAAATGTTTCCATGGTGTGTATTTTTGTTCATTTTCATCAAATAAACAAAATAAAACCCAGAATAAATCATTAAAGACAAGAAATGAGCATAAAAGATGCCTCAGCGCAAGTGTTAATGTTAGTAAAAGAGCCCAAATTTCAAAAAAATATTGCGAAAAACCACAATCTTCCATTATAGAGTGAATGTTTGAGGTGTATAGAAGGCATTTATTTCTTTTTTAGAAATTTTAATTTTTCACATTTTTCCGTGAAAAGTGCCAATACCCCCCCCTTTGGGTTCTAGGTGAAATTCTCACTCGACCCAAATCAAACAAAAATGTTTCTATGGTGTGTATTGTTGTTCATTTTCATCAAATAAACAAAATAAAACCCTGAATAAATCATTAAAGACAAGAAATGAGCATAAAAGATGCCTCAGCGCAAGTGTTAATGTTAGTAAAAGAGCCAAAATTTCAAAAAATATTGCGAAAAACAACAATCTTCCATTATAGAGTGAATGTTTGAGGTGTATGGAAGGCATTTATTTCATTTTTAGAAATTTTAATTTTTCACATTTTTCCTCGAAAAGTGCCAATACCCCCCCCTTTGGGTTCTAGGTGAAATTGTCACTCAACACAAATCAAACAAAAATGTTTCCATGGTGTGTATTGTTGTTCATTTTCATCAAATAAACAAAATAAAACCCAGAATAAATCATTAAAGACAAGAAATGAGCCTTAAAGATGCCTCAGCGCAAATGTTAATGTTAGTAAAAGAGCCCAAATTTCAAAAATATTCCGAAAAACAATAATCTTCCATTATAGAGTGAATGTTTGAGGTGTATAGAAGGCATTTATTTCATTTTTAGAAATTTTAATTTTTCACATTTTTCCATGAAAAGTGCCAATACCCTCCCCTTTGGGTTCTAGGTGAAATTCTCACTCGACACAAATCAAACAAAAATGTTTCCATGGTGTGTATTGTTGTTCATTTTCATCAAATAAACAAAATAAAACCCAGAATAAATCATTAAAGGCAAGAAATGAGCCTAAAAGATGCCTCAGCGCAAAAGTTAATGTTAGTAAAAGAGCCCAAATTTCAAAAAATATTGCGAAAAACAACAATCTTCCATCATAGAGTGAATGTTTGAGGTGTATGGAAGGCATTTATTTCATTTTTAGAAATTTTAATTTTTCACATTTTTCCATGAAAAGTGCCAATACCCCGCCCTTTTCTAGGTGAAATTCTCACAGGACCAAAAACAAACAAATTTGCTTCCATGGTGTGTATTGTTGTTCATTTTCGACAAAAAACCAAAATAAAACCCAGAATAAATCATTAAAGACAAGAAATGAGCATAAAAGATGCCTCAGCGCAAATGTTAATGTTAGTAAAAGAGCCCAAATTTCAAAAAATATTGCGAAAAACAACAATCTTCCATTATAGAGTGAATGTCTGAGGTGTATAGAAGGCATTTATTTCATTTTTAGAAATTTTAATTTTTCACATTTTTCCACGAAAAGTGCCAATACCCCCCCCCCTTTGGGTTCTAGGTGAAATTCTCACTCGACACAAATAAAACAAAAATGTTTCCATGGTGTGTATTGTTGTTCATTTTCATCAAATAAACAAAATAAAACCCACAATAAATCATTAAAGACAAGAAATGAGCATAAAAGATGCCTCAGCGCAAGTGTTAATGTTAGTAAAAGAGCCCAAATTTCAAAAAAATATTGCGAAAAACCACAATCTTCCATTATAGAGTGAATGTTTTAGGTGTATAGAAGGCATTATTTTAATTTTTAGAAATTTTAATTTTTCACATTTTTCCGTGAAAAGTGCCAATACCCCCCCCTTTGGGTTCTAGGTGAAATTCTCACTCGACACAAATCAAACAAAAATGTTTCCATGGTGTGTATTGTTGTTCATTTTCATCAAATAAACAAAATAAAACCCAGAATACATCATTAAAGACAAGAAATGAGCCTAAAAGATGCCTCAGCGCAAATGTTAATGTTAGTAAAAGAGCCCAAATTTCAAAAAATATTGCGAAAAACAACAATCTTCCATTATAGAGTGAATGTTTGAGGTGTATAGAAGGCATTTATTTCATTTTTAGAAATTTTAATTTTTCACATTTTTCCACGAAAAAGGCCAATACCCCCCCCTTTGGGTTCTAGGTGAAATTCTCACTCAACACAAATCAAACAAAAATGTTTCCATGGTGTGTATTTTTGTTCATTTTCATCAAATAAACAAAATAAAACCCAGAATAAATCATTAAAGACAAGAAATGAGCATAAAAGATGCCTCAGCGCAAGTGTTAATGTTAGTAAAAGAGCCCAAATTTCAAAAAAATATTGCGAAAAACCACAATCTTCCATTATAGAGTGAATGTTTGAGGTGTATAGAAGGCATTTATTTCTTTTTTAGAAATTTTAATTTTTCACATTTTTCCGTGAAAAGTGCCAATACCCCCCCCTTTGGGTACTAGGTGAAATTCTCACTCGACCCAAATCAAACAAAAATGTTTCTATGGTGTGTATTGTTGTTCATTTTCATCAAATAAACAAAATAAAACCCTGAATAAATCATTAAAGACAAGAAATGAGCATAAAGATGCCTCAGCGCAAATGTTAATGTTAGTAAAAGAGCCCAAATTTCAAAAAAATATTGCGAAAAACCACAATCTTCCATTATAGAGTGAATGTTTTAGGTGTATAGAAGGCATTATTTTAATTTTTAGAAATTTTAATTTTTCACATTTTTCCGTGAAAAGTGCCAATACCCCCCCCTTTGGGTTCTAGGTGAAATTCTCACTCGACACAAATCAAACAAAAATGTTTCCATGGTGTGTATTGTTGTTCATTTTCATCAAATAAACAAAATAAAACCCAGAATACATCATTAAAGACAAGAAATGAGCCTAAAAGATGCCTCAGCGCAAATGTTAATGTTAGTAAAAGAGCCCAAATTTCAAAAAATATTGCGAAAAACAACAATCTTCCATTATAGAGTGAATGTTTGAGGTGTATAGAAGGCATTTATTTCATTTTTAGAAATTTTAATTTTTCACATTTTTCCACGAAAAAGGCCAATACCCCCCCCTTTGGGTTCTAGGTGAAATTCTCACTCAACACAAATCAAACAAAAATGTTTCCATGGTGTGTATTTTTGTTCATTTTCATCAAATAAACAAAATAAAACCCAGAATAAATCATTAAAGACAAGAAATGAGCATAAAAGATGCCTCAGCGCAAGTGTTAATGTTAGTAAAAGAGCCCAAATTTCAAAAAAATATTGCGAAAAACCACAATCTTCCATTATAGAGTGAATGTTTGAGGTGTATAGAAAGCATTTTTTTAATTTTTAGAAATTTTAATTTTTCACTTTTTTCCACGAAAAGTGCCAATACCCCCCCCCCTTTGGGTTCTAGGTGAAATTCTCACTCGACATAAATCAAACAAAAATGTTTCCATGGTATGTATTGTTGTTCATTTTCATTACATAAAAAAAATAAAACCCAGAATAAATCATAAGAGACAAGAAATGAGCATAAAAGATGTCTCAGCGCAAATGTTAATGTTAGTAGAAGAGCCCAAATTTCAAAAAATATTGCGAAAAACAACAATCTTCCATTATAGAGTGAATGTTTGAGGTGTATAGAAGGCATTTATTTCATTTTTAGAAATTTTAATTTTTCACATTTTTCCACGAAAAGTGCCAATACCCCCCCCCCTTTGGGTTCTAGGTGAAATTCTCACTCGACACAAATCAAACAAAAATGTTTCCATGGCGTGTATTGTTGTTCATTTTCATCAAATAAACAAAATAAAACCCAGAATAAATCATTAAAGACAAGAAATGAGCATAAAAGATGCCTCAGCGCAAGTGTTAATGTTAGTAAAAGAGCCAAAATTTCAAAAAATATTGCGAAAAACAACAATCTTCCATTATAGAGTGAATGTTTGAGGTGTATGGAAGGCATTTATTTCATTTTTAGAAATTTTAATTTTTCACATTTTTCCTCGAAAAGTGCCAATACCCCCCCCTTTGGGTTCTAGGTGAAATTCTCACTCAACACAAATCAAACAAAAATGTTTCCATGGTGTGTATTGTTGTTCATTTTCATCAAATAAACAAAATAAAACCCAGAATAAATCATTAAAGACAAGAAATGAGCCTTAAAGATGCCTCAGCGCAAATGTTAATGTTAGTAAAAGAGCCCAAATTTCAAAAAATATTCCGAAAAACAATAATCTTCCATTATAGAGTGAATGTTTGAGGTGTATAGAAGGCATTTATTTCATTTTTAGAAATTTTAATTTTTCACATTTTTCCATGAAAAGTGCCAATACCCTCCCCTTTGGGTTCTAGGTGAAATTCTCACTCGACACAAATCAAACAAAAATGTTTCCATGGTGTGTATTGTTGTTCATTTTCATCAAATAAACAAAATAAAACCCAGAATAAATCATTAAAGGCAAGAAATGAGCCTAAAAGATGCCTCAGCGCAAAAGTTAATGTTAGTAAAAGAGCCCAAATTTCAAAAAATATTGCGAAAAACAACAATCTTCCATCATAGAGTGAATGTTTGAGGTGTATGGAAGGCATTTATTTCATTTTTAGAAATTTTAATTTTTCACATTTTTCCATGAAAAGTGCCAATACCCCGCCCTTTTCTAGGTGAAATTCTCACTGGACCAAAAACAAACAAATTTGCTTCCATGGTGTGTATTGTTGTTCATTTTCGACAAAAAACCAAAATAAAACCCAGAATAAATCATTAAAGACAAGAAATGAGCATAAAAGATGCCTCAGCGCAAATGTTAATGTTAGTAAAAGAGCCCAAATTTCAAAAAATATTGCGAAAAACAACAATCTTCCATTATAGAGTGAATGTCTGAGGTGTATAGAAGGCATTTATTTCATTTTTAGAAATTTTAATTTTTCACATTTTTCCACGAAAAGTGCCAATACCCCCCCCCCTTTGGGTTCTAGGTGAAATTCTCACTCGACACAAATAAAACAAAAATGTTTCCATGGTGTGTATTGTTGTTCATTTTCATCAAATAAACAAAATAAAACCCACAATAAATCATTAAAGACAAGAAATGAGCATAAAAGATGCCTCAGCGCAAGTGTTAATGTTAGTAAAAGAGCCCAAATTTCAAAAAAATATTGCAAAAAACCACAATCTTCCATTATAGAGTGAATGTTTTAGGTGTATAGAAGGCATTTTTTTAATTTTTAGAAATTTTAATTTTTCACATTTTTCCGTGAAAAGTGCCAATACCCCCCCCTTTGGGTTCTAGGTGAAATTCTCACTCGACACAAATCAAACAAAAATGTTTCCATGGTGTGTATTGTTGTTCATTTTCATCAAATAAACAAAATAAAACCCAGAATAAATCATTAAAGGCAAGAAATGAGCCTAAAAAATGCCTCAGCGCAAAAGTTAATGTTAGTTAAAGAGCCCAAATTTCAAAAAATATTGCGAAAAACAACAATCTTCCATCATAGAGTGAATGTTTGAGGTGTATAGAAGGCATTTATTTCATTTTTAGAAATTTTAATTTTTCACATTTTTCCACGAAAAAGGCCAATACCCCCCCCCCTTTGGGTTCTAGGTGAAATTCTCACTCGACACAAATCAAACAAAAATGTTTCCATGGCGTGTATTGTTGTTCATTTTCATCAAATAAACAAAATAAAACCCAGAATAAATCATTAAAGACAAGAAATGAGCATAAAAGATGCCTCAGCGCAAGTGTTAATGTTAGTAAAAGAGCCCAAATTTCAAAAAATATTGCGAAAAACAAAAATCTTCCATTATAGAGTGAATGTTTGAGGTGTATAGAAGGCATTTATTTCTTTTTTAGAAATTTTAAATTTTCACATTTTTCCACGAAAAAGGCCAATACCTTTGGGTTCTAGGTGAAACCTAGAACCCAAAGGTATTGGCCTTTCACCTAGAACCCTTTGGGTTCTAGGTGAAATTCTCACTCAACACAAATCAAACAAAAATGTTTCCATGGTGTGTATTGTTGTTCATTTTCATGAAATAAACAAATTAAAACCCAGAATAAATCATTAAAGACAAGAAATGAGCCTAAAAGATGCCTCAGCGCGAATGTTAATGTTAGTAAAAGAGCCCAAATTTCAAAAAATATTGCGAAAAACAACAATCTTCCATTATAGAGTGAATGTTTGAGGTGTATAGAAGGCATTTATTTCATTTTAGAAATTTTAATTTTTCACATTTTTCCACGAAAAAGGCCAATACCTTTGGGTTCTAGGTGAAACCTAGAACCCAAAGGTATTGGCCTTTCACCTAGAACCCTTTGGGTTCTAGGTGAAATTCTCACTCAACACAAATCAAACAAAAATGTTTCCATGGTGTGTATTGTTGTTCATTTTCATCAAATAAACAAATTAAAACCCAGAATAAATCATTAAAGACAAGAAATGAGCCTAAAAGATGCCTCAGCGCAAATGTTAATGTTAGTAAAAGAGCCCAAATTTCAAAAAATATTGCGAAAAACAACAATCTTCCATTATAGAGTGAATGTTTGAGGTGTATAGAAGGCATTTATTTCATTTTTAGAAATTTTAATTTTTCACATTTTTCCACGAAAAGTGCCAATACCCCCCCCTTTGGGTTCTAGGTGAAATTCTCACTCGACACAAATAAAATAAAAATGTTTCCATGGTGTGTATTGTTGTTCATTTTCATCAAATAAACAAAATAAAACCCAGAATAAATCATTAAAGACAAGAAATGAGCCTAAAAGATGCCTCAGCGCAAATGTTAATGTTAGTAAAAGAGCCCAAATTTCAAAAAATATTGCGAAAAACAACAATCTTCCATTATAGAGTGAATGTTTGAGGTGTATGGAAGGCATTTATTTCATTTTTAGAAATTTTAATTTTTCACATTTTTCCTCGAAAAGTGCCAATACCCCCCCCTTTGGGTTCTAGGTGAAATTCTCACTCAACACAAATCAAACAAAAATGTTTCCATGGTGTGTATTGTTGTTCATTTTCATCAAATAAACAAAATAAAACCCAGAATAAATCATTAAAGACAAGAAATGAGCCTTAAAGATGCCTCAGCGCAAATGTTAATGTTAGTAAAAGAGCCCAAATTTCAAAAAATATTCCGAAAAACAATAATCTTCCATTATAGAGTGAATGTTTGAGGTGTATAGAAGGCGTTTATTTCATTTTTAGAAATTTTAATTTTTCACATTTTTCCATGAAAAGTGCCAATACCCTCCCCTTTGGGTTCTAGGTGAAATTCTCACTCGACACAAATCAAACAAAAATGTTTCCATGGTGTGTATTGTTGTTCATTTTCATCAAATAAACAAAATAAAACCCAGAATAAATCATTAAAGGCAAGAAATGAGCCTAAAAGATGCCTCAGCGCAAAAGTTAATGTTAGTAAAAGAGCCCAAATTTCAAAAAATATTGCGAAAAACAACAATCTTCCATCATAGAGTGAATGTTTGAGGTGTATAGAAGGCATTTATTTCATTTTTAGAAATTTTAATTTTTCACATTTTTCCATGAAAAGTGCCAATACCCCGCCCTTTTCTAGGTGAAATTCTCACTGGACCAAAAACAAACAAATTTGCTTCCATGGTGTGTATTGTTGTTCATTTTCGACAAAAAACCAAAATAAAACCCAGAATAAATCATTAAAGACAAGAAATGAGCATAAAAGATGCCTCAGCGCAAATGTTAATGTTAGTAAAAGAGCCCAAATTTCAAAAAATATTGCGAAAAACAACAATCTTATATTATAGAGTGAATGTCTGAGGTGTATAGAAGGCATTTATTTCATTTTTAGAAATTTTAATTTTTCACATTTTTCCACGAAAAGTGCCAATACCCCCCCCCCTTTGGGTTCTAGGTGAAATTCTCACTCGACACAAATAAAACAAAAATGTTTGCATGGTGTGTATTGTTGTTCATTTTCATCAAATAAACAAAATAAAACCCAGAATAAATCATTAAAGGCAAGAAATGAGCATAAAAGATGCCTCAGCGCAAATGTTAATGTTAGTAAAAGAGCCCAAATTTCAAAAAATATTGCGAAAAACAACAATCTTATATTATAGAGTGAATGTCTGAGGTGTATAGAAGGCATTTATTTCATTTTTAGAAATTTTAATTTTTCACATTTTTCCACGAAAAGTGCCAATACCCCCCCCCCCTTTGGGTTCTAGGTGAAATTCTCACTCGACACAAATCAAACAAAAATGTTTCCATGGTGTGTATTGTTGTTCATTTTCATCAAATAAACAAAATAAAACCCAGAATAAATCATTAAAGGCAAGAAATGAGCCTAAAAAATGCCTCAGCGCAAAAGTTAATGTTAGTTAAAGAGCCCAAATTTCAAAAAATATTGCGAAAAACAACAATCTTCCATCATAGAGTGAATGTTTGAGGTGTATAGAAGGCATTTATTTCATTTTTAGAAATTTTAATTTTTCACATTTTTCCAAGAAAAAGGCCAATACCCCCCCCCTTTGGGTTCTAGGTGAAATTCTCACTCGACACAAATCAAACAAAAATGTTTTCATGGTGTGTATTGTTGTTCATTTTCATCAAATAAACAAAATAAAACCCAGAATAAATCATTAAAGACAAGAAATGAGCCTAAAAGATGCCTCAGCGCAAATGTTAATGTTAGTAAAAGAGCCCAAATTTCAAAAAATATTGCGAAAAACAACAATCTTCCATTATAGAGTGAATGTTTGAGGTGTATAGAAGGCATTTATTTCATTTTTAGAAATTTTAATTTTTCACATTTTTCCACGAAAAGTGCCAATACCCCCCCCTTTGGGTTCTAGGTGAAATTCTCACTCGACACAAATCAAACAAAAATGTTTCCATGGCGTGTATTGTTGTTCATTTTCATCAAATAAACAAAATAAAACCCAGAATAAATCATTAAAGACAAGAAATGAGCATAAAAGATGCCTCAGCGCAAGTGTTAATGTTAGTAAAAGAGCCCAAATTTCAAAAAATATTGCGAAAAACAAAAATCTTCCATTATAGAGTGAATGTTTGAGGTGTATAGAAGGCATTTATTTCATTTTTAGAAATTTTAATTTTTCACATTTTTCCACGAAAAAGGCCAATACCTTTGGGTTCTAGGTGAAACCTAGAACCCAAAGGTATTGGCCTTTCACCTAGAACCCTTTGGGTTCTAGGTGAAATTCTCACTCAACACAAATCAAACAAAAATGTTTCCATGGTGTGTATTGTTGTTCATTTTCATCAAATAAACAAATTAAAACCCAGAATAAATCATTAAAGACAAGAAATGAGCCTAAAAGATGCCTCAGCGCAAATGTTAATGTTAGTAAAAGAGCCCAAATTTCAAAAAATATTGCGAAAAACAACAATCTTCCATTATAGAGTGAATGTTTGAGGTGTATAGAAGGCATTTATTTCATTTTTAGAAATTTTAATTTTTCACATTTTTCCACGAAAAAGGCCAATACCCCCCCCCTTTGGGTTCTAGGTGAAATTCTCACTCGACACAAATCAAACAAAAATGTTTTCATGGTGTGTATTGTTGTTCATTTTCATCAAATAAACAAAATAAAACCCAGAATAAATCATTAAAGACAAGAAATGAGCCTAAAAGATGCCTCAGCGCAAATGTTAATGTTAGTAAAAGAGCCCAAATTTCAAAAAATATTGCGAAAAACAACAATCTTCCATTATAGAGTGAATGTTTGAGGTGTATAGAAGGCATTTATTTCATTTTTAGAAATTTTAATTTTTCACATTTTTCCACGAAAAGTGCCAATACCCCCCCCTTTGGGTTCTAGGTGAAATTCTCACTCGACACAAATCAAACAAATATGTTTCCATGGCGTGTATTGTTGTTCATTTTCATCAAATAAACAAAATAAAACCCAGAATAAATCATTAAAGACAAGAAATGAGCATAAAAGATGCCTCAGCGCAAGTGTTAATGTTAGTAAAAGAGCCCAAATTTCAAAAAATATTGCGAAAAACAAAAATCTTCCATTATAGAGTGAATGTTTGAGGTGTATAGAAGGCATTTATTTCATTTTTAGAAATTTTAATTTTTCACATTTTTCCACGAAAAAGGCCAATACCTTTGGGTTCTAGGTGAAACCTAGAACCCAAAGGTATTGGCCTTTCACCTAGAACCCTTTGGGTTCTAGGTGAAATTCTCACTCAACACAAATCAAACAAAAATGTTTCCATGGTGTGTATTGTTGTTCATTTTCATCAAATAAACAAATTAAAACCCAGAATAAATCATTAAAGACAAGAAATGAGCCTAAAAGATGCCTCAGCGCAAATGTTAATGTTAGTAAAAGAGCCCAAATTTCAAAAAATATTGCGAAAAACAACAATCTTCCATTATAGAGTGAATGTTTGAGGTGTATAGAAGGCATTTATTTCATTTTTAGAAATTTTAATTTTTCACATTTTTCCACGAAAAAGGCCAATACCTTTGGGTTCTAGGTGAAACCTAGAACCCAAAGGTATTGGCCTTTCACCTAGAACCCTTTGGGTTCTAGGTGAAATTCTCACTCGACACAAATAAAATAAAAATGTTTCCATGGTGTGTATTGTTGTTCATTTTCATCAAATAAACAAAATAAAACCCAGAATAAATCATTAAATACAAGAAATGAGCCTAAAAGATGCCTCAGCGCAAAAGTTAATGTTGGTAAAAGAGCCCAAATTTCAAAAAATATTGCGAAAAACAACAATCTTCCATTATAGAGTGAATGTTTGAGGTGTATAGAAGGCATTTATTTCATTTTTAGAAATTTTAATTTTTCACATTTTTCCATGAAAAGTGCCAATACCCCCCCCTTTGGGTTCTAGGTGAAATTCTCACTCGACACAAATCAAACAAAAATGTTTCCATGGCGTGTATTGTTGTTCATTTTCATCAAATAAACAAAATAAAACCCAGAATAAATCATTAAAGACAAGAAATGAGCATAAAAGATGCCTCAGCGCAAGTGTTAATGTTAGTAAAAGAGCCCAAATTTCAAAAAATATTGCGAAAAAACAAAAATCTTCCATTATAGAGTGAATGTTTGAGGTGTATAGAAGGCATTTTATTCATTTTTAGAAATTTTAATTTTTCACATTTTTCCACGAAAAAGGCCAATACCTTTGGGTTCTAGGTGAAACCTAGAACCCAAAGGTATTGGCCTTTCACCTAGAACCCTTTGGGTTCTAGGTGAAATTCTCACTCAACACAAATCAAACAAAAATGTTTCCATGGTGTGTATTGTTGTTCATTTTCATCAAATAAACAAAATAAAACCCAGAATAAATCATTAAAGACAAGAAATGAGCCTAAAAGATGCCTCAGCGCAAAAGTTAATGTTAGTAAAAGAGCCCAAATTTCAAAAAATATTGCGAAAAACAACAATCTTCCATTATAGAGTGAATGTTTGAGGTGTATAGAAGGCATTTATTTCATTTTTAGAAATTTTAATTTTTCACATTTTTCCATGAAAAGTGCCAATACCCCCCCTTTGGGTCTAGGTGAAATTCTCACTCGACACAAATCAAACAAAAATGTTTCCATGGCGTGTATTGTTGTTCATTTTCATCAAATAAACAAAATAAAACCCAGAATAAATCATTAAAGACAAGAAATGAGCATAAAAGATGCCTCAGCGCAAGTGTTAATGTTAGTAAAAGAGCCCAAATTTCAAAAAATATTGCGAAAAACAAAAATCTTCCATTATAGAGTGAATGTTTGAGGTGTATAGAAGGCATTTATTTCATTTTTAGAAATTTTAATTTTTCACATTTTTCCACGAAAAAGGCCAATACCTTTGGGTTCTAGGTGAAACCTAGAACCCAAAGGTATTGGCCTTTCACCTAGAACCCTTTGGGTTCTAGGTGAAATTCTCACTCAACACAAATCAAACAAAATGTTTCCATGGTGTGTATTGTTGTTCATTTTCATCAAATAAACAAATTAAAACCCAGAATAACTCATTAAAGACAAGAAATGAGCCTAAAAGATGCCTCAGCGCAAATGTTAATGTTAGTAAAGAGCCCAAATTTCAAAAAATATTGCGAAAAACAACAATCTTCCATTATAGAGTGAATGTTTGAGGTGTATAGAAGGCATTTATTTCATTTTTAGAAATTTTATTTTTTCACATTTTTCCACGAAAAGTGCCAATACCCCCCCCTTTGGGTTCTAGGTGAAATTCTCACTCGACACAAATAAAACAAAATGTTTCCATGGTGTGTATTGTTGTTCATTTTCATCAAATAAACAAATAAAACCCAGAATAAATCATTAAAGACAAGAAATGAGCCTAAAAGATGCCTCAGCGCAACAGTTAATGTTAGTAAAAGAGCCCAAATTTCAAAAAATATTGCGAAAAACAAAAATCTTCCATTATAGAGTGAATGTTTGAGGTGTATAGAAGGCATTTATTTCATTTTTAGAAATTTTAATTTTTCACATTTTTCCACGAAAAAGGCCAATACCTTTGGGTTCTAGGTGAAACCTAGAACCCAAAGGTATTGGCCTTTCACCTAGAACCCTTTGGGTTCTAGGTGAAATTCTCACTCAACACAAATCAAACAAAAATGTTTCCATGGTGTGTATTGTTGTTCATTTTCATCAAATAAACAAATTAAAACCCAGAATAAATCATTAAAGACAAGAAATGAGCCTAAAAGATGCCTCAGCGCAAATGTTAATGTTAGTAAAAGAGCCCAAATTTCAAAAAATATTGCGAAAAACAACAATCTTCCATTATAGAGTGAATGTTTGAGGTGTATAGAAGGCATTTATTTCATTTTTAGAAATTTTAATTTTTCACATTTTTCCACGAAAAGTGCCAATACCCCCCCTTTGGGTTCTAGGTGAAATTCTCACTCGACACAAATAAAACAAAAATGTTTCCATGGTGTGTATTGTTGTTCATTTTCATCAAATAAACAAAATAAAACCCAGAATAAATCATTAAAGACAAGAAATGAGCCTAAAAGATGCCTCAGCGCAAAAGTTAATGTTAGTAAAGAGCCCAAATTTCAAAAAATATTGCGAAAAACAACAATCTTCCATTATAGAGTGAATGTTTGAGGTGTATAGAAGGCATTTATTTCATTTTTAGAAATTTTAATTTTTCACATTTTTCCATGAAAAGTGCCAATACCCCCCCCCTTTGGGTTCTAGGTGACATTCTCACTCGACACAAATCAAACAAAAATGTTTCCATGGCGTGTATTGTTGTTCATTTTCATCAAATAAACAAAATAAAACCCAGAATAAATCATTAAAGACAAGAAATGAGCATAAAAGATGCCTCAGCGCAAGTGTTAATGTTAGTAAAAGAGCCCAAATTTCAAAAAATATTGCGAAAAACAAAAATCTTCCATTATAGAGTGAATGTTTGAGGTGTATAGAAGGCATTTATTTCATTTTTAGAAATTTTAATTTTTCACATTTTTCCACGAAAAAGGCCAATACCTTTGGGTTCTAGGTGAAACCTAGAACCCAAAGGTATTGGCCTTTCACCTAGAACCCTTTGGGTTCTAGGTGAAGTTCTCACTCAACACAAATCAAACAAAAATGTTTCCATGGTGTGTATTGTTGTTCATTTTCATCAAATAAACAAATTAAAACCCAGAATAAATCATTAAAGACAAGAAATGAGCCTAAAAGATGCCTCAGCGCAAATGTTAATGTTAGTAAAAGAGCCCAAATTTCAAAAAATATTGCGAAAAACAACAATCTTCCATATAGAGTGAATGTTTGAGGTGTATAGAAGGCATTTATTTCATTTTTAGAAATTTTAATTTTTCACATTTTTCCACGAAAAAGGCCATTGAACCCCCCCTTTGGGTTCTAGGTGAAATTCTCACTCAACACAAATCAAACAAAAAAGTTTCCATGGTGTGTATTGTTGTTCATTTTCATCAAATAAACAAAATAAAACCCAGAATAAATCATTAAAGACAAGAAATGAGCATAAAAGATGCCTCAGCGCAAATGTTAATGTTAGTAAAAGAGCCCAAATTTCAAAAATATTGCGAAAAACAACAATCTTCCATTATAGAGTGAATGTTTGAGGTGTATAGAAGGCATTTATTTCATTTTTAGAAATTTTAATTTTTCACATTTTTCCACGAAAAAGGCCAATACCCCCCCTTTGGATTCTAGGTGAAATTCTCACTCAACACAAATCAAACAAAAATGTTTCCATGGTGTGTATTGTTGTTCATTTTCATCAAATAAACAAAATAAAACCCAGAATAAATCATTAAAGACAAGAAATGAGCATAAAAGATGCCTCAGCGCAAGTGTTAATGTAGTAAAAGAGCCCAAATTTCAAAAAAATATTGCGAAAAACCACAATCTTCCATTATAGAGTGAATGTTTTAGGTGTATAGAAGGCATTTTTTTAATTTTTAGAAATTTTAATTTTTCACATTTTTCAGTGAAAAGTGCCAATACCCCCCCCTTTGGGGTTCTAGGTGAAATTCTCACTCAACACAAATCAAACAAAAATGTTTCCATGGTGTGTATTGTTGTTCATTTTCATCAAATAGACAAAATAAAACCCAGAATAAATCATTAAAGACAAGAAATGAGCCTAAAAGATGCCTCAGCGCAAATGTTAATGTTAGTAAAAGAGCCCAAATTTCAAAAAATATTGCGAAAAACACAATCTTCCATTAAAGAGTGAATGTTTGAGGTGTATAGAAGGCATTTATTTCATTTTTAGAAATTTTAATTTTTCACATTTTTCCACGAAAAAGGCCAATACCCCCCCCTTTGGGTTCTAGGTGAAATTCTCACTCGACACAAATCAAACAAAAATGTTTCCATGGTGTGTATTGTTGTTCATTTTCATCAAATAAACAAAATAAAACCCAGAATAAATCATTAAAGACAAGAAATGAGCATAAAAGATGCCTCAGCGCAAGTGTTAATGTTATTAAAAGAGCCCAAATTTCAAAAAAATATTGCGAAAAACCACAATCTTCCATTATAGAGTGAATTTTTGAGGTGTATAGAAGGCATTTATTTCATTTTTAGAAATTTTAATTTTTCACATTTTTCCATGAAAAGTGCCAATACCCCCCCTTTGGGTTCTAGGTGAAATTCTCACTCGACACAAATCAAACAAAAATGTTTCCATGGCGTGTATTGTTGTTCATTTTCATCAAATAAACAAAATAAAACCCAGAATAAATCATTAAAGACAAGAAATGAGCATAAAAAATGCCTCAGCGCAAGTGTTAATGTTAGTAAAAGAGCCCAAATTTCAAAAAATATTGCGAAAAACAAAAATCTTCCATTATAGAGTGAATGTTTGAGGTGTATAGAAGGCATTTATTTCATTTTTAGAAATTTTAATTTTTCACATTTTTCCACGAAAAAGGCCAATACCTTTGGGTTCTAGGTGAAACCTAGAACCCAAAGGTATTGGCCTTTCACCTAGAACCCTTTGGGTTCTAGGTGAAATTCTCACTCAACACAAATCAAACAAAAATGTTTCCATGGTGTGTATTGTTGTTCATTTTCATCAAATAAACAAAATAAAACCCAGAATAAATCATTAAAGACAAGAAATGAGCCTAAAAGATGCCTCAGCGCAAAAGTTAATGTTAGTAAAAGAGCCCAAATTTCAAAAAATATTGCGAAAAACAACAATCTTCCATTATAGAGTGAATGTTTGAGGTGTATAGAAGGCATTTATTTCATTTTTAGAAATTTTAATTTTTCACATTTTTCCATGAAAAGTGCCAATACCCCCCTTTTGGGTTCTAGGTGAAATTCTCACTCAACACAAATCAACACCAAATCAAACAAAAATGTTTCCATGGCGTGTATTGTTGTTCATTTTCATCAAATAAACAAAATAAAACCCAGAATAAATCATTAAAGACAAGAAATGAGCATAAAAGATGCCTCAGCGCAAGTGTTAATGTTAGTAAAAGAGCCCAAATTTCAAAAAATATTGCGAAAAACAAAAATCTTCCATTATAGAGTGAATGTTTGAGGTGTATAGAAGGCATTTATTTCATTTTTAGAAATTTTAATTTTTCACATTTTTCCACGAAAAAGGCCAATACCTTTGGGTTCTAGGTGAAACCTAGAACCCAAAGGTATTGGCCTTTCACCTAGAACCCTTTGGGTTCTAGGTGAAATTCTCACTCAACACAAATCAAACAAAAATGTTTCCATGGTGTGTATTGTTGTTCATTTTCATCAAATAAACAAATTAAAAACCCAGAATAAATCATTAAAGACAAGAAATGAGCCTAAAAGATGCCTCAGCGCAAATGTTAATGTTAGTAAAAGAGCCCAAATTTCAAAAAATATTGCGAAAAACAACAATCTTCCATTATAGAGTGAATGTTTGAGGTGTATAGAAGACATTTATTTCATTTTTAGAAATTTTAATTTTTCACATTTTTCCACGAAAAGTGCCAATACCCCCCCCTTTGGGTTCTAGGTGAAATTCTCACTCGACACAAATAAAACAAAAATGTTTCCATGGTGTGTATTGTTGTTCATTTTCATCAAATAAACAAAATAAAACCCAGAATAAATCATTAAAGACAAGAAATGAGCCTAAAAAATGCCTCAGCGCAAAAGTTAATGTTAGTAAAAGAGCCCAAATTTCAAAAAATATTGCGAAAAACAACAATCTTCCATTATAGAGTGAATGTTTGAGGTGTATAGAAGGCATTTATTTCATTTTTAGAAATTTTAATTTTTCACATTTTTCCATGAAAAGTGCCAATACCCCCCCCTTTGGGTTCTAGGTGAAATTCTCACTCGACACAAATCAAACAAAAATGTTTCCATGGCGTGTATTGTTGTTCATTTTCATCAAATAAACAAAATAAAACCCAGAATAAATCATTAAAGACAAGAAATGAGCATAAAAGATGCCTCAGCGCAAGTGTTAATGTTAGTAAAAGAGCCCAAATTTCAAAAAATATTGCGAAAAACAAAAATCTTCCATTATAGAGTGAATGTTTGAGGTGTATAGAAGGCATTTATTTCATTTTTAGAAATTTTAATTTTTCACATTTTTCCACGAAAAAAGGCCAATACCTTTGGGTTCTAGGTGAAACCTAGAACCCAAAGGTATTGGCCTTTCACCTAGAACCCTTTGGGTTCTAGGTGAAATTCTCACTCAACACAAATCAAACAAAAATGTTTCCATGGTGTGTATTGTTGTTCATTTTCATCAAATAAACAAATTAAAACCCAGAATAAATCATTAAAGACAAGAAATGAGCCTAAAAGATGCCTCAGCGCAAATGTTAATGTTAGTAAAAGAGCCCAAATTTCAAAAAATATTGCGAAAAACAACAATCTTCCATTATAGAGTGAATGTTTGAGGTGTATAGAAGGCATTTATTTCATTTTTAGAAATTTTAATTTTTCACATTTTTCCACGAAAAGTGCCAATACCCCCCCCTTTGGGTTCTAGGTGAAATTCTCACTCGACACAAATAAAACAAAAATGTTTCCATGGTGTGTATTGTTGTTCATTTTCATCAAATAAACAAAATAAAACCAGAATAAATCATTAAAGACAAGAAATGAGGCCTAAAAGATGCCTCAGCGCAAAAGTTAATGTTAGTAAAAGAGCCCAAATTTCAAAAAATATTGCGAAAAACAACAATCTTCCATTATAGAGTGAATGTTTGAGGTGTATAGAAGGCATTTATTTCATTTTTAGAAATTTTAATTTTTCACATTTTTCCATGAAAAGTGCCAATACCCCCCCCTTTGGGTTCTAGGTGAAATTCTCACTCGACACAAATCAAACAAAAATGTTTCCATGGCGTGTATTGTTGTTCATTTTCATCAAATAAACAAAATAAAACCCAGAATAAATCATTAAAGACAAGAAATGAGCATAAAAGATGCCTCAGCGCAAGTGTTAATGTTAGTAAAAGAGCCCAAATTTCAAAAAATATTGCGAAAAACAAAAATCTTCCATTATAGAGTGAATGTTTGAGGTGTATAGAAGGCATTTATTTCATTTTTAGAAATTTTAATTTTTCACATTTTTCCACGAAAAAGGCCAATACCTTTGGGTTCTAGGTGAAACCTAGAACCCAAAGGTATTGGCCTTTCACCTAGAACCCTTTGGGTTCTAGGTGAAATTCTCACTCAACACAAATCAAACAAAAATGTTTCCATGGTGTGTATTGTTGTTCATTTTCATCAAATAAACAAATTAAAACCCAGAATAAATCATTAAAGACAAGAAATGAGCCTAAAAGATGCCTCAGCGCAAATGTTAATGTTAGTTAAAGAGCCCAAATTTCAAAAAAATTGCGAAAAAACAACAATCTTCCATTATAGAGTGAATGTTTGAGGTGTATAGAAGGCATTTATTTCATTTTAGAAATTTTAATTTTTCACATTTTTCCACGAAAAAGGCCAATACCCCCCCCCTTTGGGTTCTAGGTGAAATTCTCACTCAACACAAATCAAACAAAAATGTTTCCATGGTGTGTATTGTTGTTCATTTTCATCAAATAAACAAAATAAAACCCAGAATAAATCATTAAAGACAAGAAATGAGCATAAAAGATACCTCAGCGCAAATGTTAATTATAGTAAAAGAGCCCAAATTTCAAAAAAATATTGCGAAAAACCACAATCTTCAATTATAGAGTGAATGTTTTAGGTCAATAAAAGGCATTTTTTTAATTTTTAGAAATTTTAATTTTTCACATTTTTCAGTGAAATGTGCCAATACCCCCCCCTTTGGGTTCTAGGTGAAATTCTCACTCGACACAAATCAAACAAAAATGTTTCCATGGTGTGTATTGTTGTTCATTTTCATCAAATAAACAAAATAAAACCCAGAATAAATCATTAAAGACAAGAAATGAGCATAAAAGATGCCTCAGCGCAAATGTTAATGTTAGTAAAAGAGCCCAAATTTCAAAAAATATTGCGAAAAACAACAATCTTCCATTATAGAGTGAATGTTTGAGGTGTATAGAAGGCATTTATTTCATTTTTAGAAATTTTAATTTTTCACATTTTTCCACGAAAAAGGCCAATACCCCCCTTTTTGGGTTCTAGGTGAAATTCTCACTCGACACAAATCAAACAAAAATGTTTCCATGGTGTGTATTGTTGTTCATTTTCATCAAATAAACAAAATAAAACCCAGAATACATCATTAAAGACAAGAAATGAGCCTAAAAGATGCCTCAGCGCAAATGTTAATGTTAGTAAAAGAGCCCAAATTTCAAAAAATATTGCGAAAAACAAGAATCATCCATTATAGAGTGAATGTTTGAGGTGTATAGAAGGCATTTATTTCATTTTTAGAAATTTTAATTTTTCACATTTTTCCACGAAAAGTGCCAATACCCCCTTGGGTTCTAGGTGAAATTCTCACTCGACCCAAATCAAACAAAAATGTTTCCATGGTGTAAATTGTTGTTCATTTTCATCAAATAAACAAAATAAAACCCAGAATAAATCATTAAAGACAAGAAATGAGCATAAAGATGCCTCAGCGCAAATGTTAATGTTAGTAAAAGAGCCCAAATTTCAAAAAAATATTGCGAAAAACCACAATCTTCCATTATAGAGTGAAAGTTTTAGGTGTATAGAAGGCATTTTTTTAATTTTTAGAAATTTTAATTTTTCACTTTTTTCCGTGAAAAGTGCCAATACCCCCCCCTTTGGGTTCTAGGTGAAATTCTCACTCGACACAAATCAAACAAAAATGTTTCCATGGTGTGTATTGTTGTTCATTTTCATCCAATAAACAAAATAAAACCCAGAATAAATCATTAAAGACAAGAAATGAGCATAAAAGATGCCTCAGCGCAAATGTTAATGTTAGTAAAAGAGCCCAAATTTCAAAAAAATATTGCGAAAAACCACAATCTTCCATTATAGAGTGAATGTTTTAGGTGTATAGAAGGCATTTTTTTAATTTTTAGAAATTTTAATTTTTCACATTTTTCCATGAAAAGTGCCAATACCCCGCCCTTTTCTAGGTGAAATTCTCACTGGACCAAAAACAAACAAATGTGCTTCCATGGTGTGTATTGTTGTTCATTTTCGACAAAAAACCAAAATAAAACCCAGAAAAAATCATTAAAGACAAGAAATGAGCATAAAAGATGCCTCAGCGCAAATGTTAATGTTAGTAAAAGAGCCCAAATTTCAAAAAATATTGCGAAAAACAACAATCTTCCATTATAGAGTGAATGTTTAAGGTGTATAGAAGGTATTAATTTCATTTTTAGAAATTTTAATTTTTCACATTTTTCCACGAAAAGTGCCAATACCCCCCCCTTTGGGTTCTAGGTGAAATTCTCACTCGACACAAATAAAACAAAAATGTTTCCATGGTGTGTATTGTTGTTCATTTTCATCAAATAAACAAAATAAAACCCGCAATAAATCATTAAAGACAAGAAATGAGCATAAAAGATGCCTCAGCGCAAGTGTTAATGTTAGTAAAAGAGCCCAAATTTCAAAAAAATATTGCGAAAAACCACAATCTTCCATTATAGAGTGAATGTTTTAGGTGTATAGAAGGCATTTTTTTAATTTTTAGAAATTTTAATTTTTCACATTTTTCCGTGAAAAGTGCCAATACCCCCCCCTGTGGGTTCTAGGTGAAATTCTCACTCGACACAAATCAAACAAAAATGTTTCCATGGTGTGTATTGTTGTTCATTTTCATCAAATAAACAAAATAAAACCCAGAATAAATCATTAAAGGCAAGAAATGAGCCTAAAAGATGCCTCAGCGCAAAAGTTAATGTTAGTAAAAGAGCCCAAATTTCAAAAATATTGCGAAAAACAACAATCTTCCATCATAGAGTGAATGTTTGAGGTGTATAGAAGGCATTTATTTCATTTTTAGAAATTTTAATTTTTCACATTTTTCCACGAAAATGCCAATACCCCCCCCTTTGGGTTCTAGGTGAAATTCTCACTCAACACAAATCAAACAAAAATGTTTCCATGGCGTGTATTGTTGTTCATTTTCATCAAATAAACAAAATAAAACCCAGAATAAATCATTAAAGACAAGAAATGAGCATAAAAGATGCCTCAGCGCAAATGTTAATGTTAGTAAAAGAGCCCAAATTTCAAAAAAATATTGCAAAAAACCACAATCTTCCATTATAGAGTGAATGTTTTAGGTGTATAGAAGGCATTTTTTTAATTTTTAGAAATTTTAATTTTTCACATTTTTCCGTGAAAAGTGCCAATACCCCCCCCCTTTGGGTTCTAGGTGAAATTCTCACTCGACACAAATCAAACAAAAATGTTTCCATGGTGTGTATTGTTGTTCATTTTCATCAAATAAACAAAATAAAACCCAGAATAAATCATTAAAGACAAGAAATGAGCCTAAAAGATGCCTCAGCGCAAATGTTAATGTTAGTAAAAGAGCCCAAATTTCAAAAAATATTGCGAAAAAAGAGAATCTTCCATTATAGAGTGAATGTTTGAGGTGTATAGAAGGCATTTATTTCATTTTTAGAAATTTTAATTTTTCACATTTTTCCACGAAAAGTGCCAATACCCCCCCCTTTGGGTTCTAGGTGAAATTCTCACTCGACACAAATAAAACAAAAATGTTTCCATGGTGTGTATTGTTGTTCATTTTCATCAAATAAACATAAATAAAACCCAGAATAAATCATTAAAGACAAGAAATGAGCCTATAAGATGCCTCAGCGCAAAAGTTAATGTTAGTAAAAGAGCCCAAATTTCAAAAAATATTGCGAAAAACAACAATCTTCCATTATAGAGTGAATGTTTGAGGTGTATAGAAGGCATTTATTTCATTTTTAGAAATTTTAATTTTTCACATTTTTCCATGAAAAGTGCCAATACCCCCCCCTTTGGGTTCTAGGTGAAATTCTCACTCGACACAAATCAAACAAAAATGTTTCCATGGCGTGTATTGTTGTTCATTTTCATCAAATAAACAAAATAAAACCCAGAATAAATCATTAAAGACAAGAAATGAGCATAAAAGATGCCTCAGCGCAAGTGTTAATGTTAGTAAAAGAGCCCAAATTTCAAAAAATATTGCGAAAAACAACAATCTTCCATTATAGAGTGAATGTTTGAGGTGTATAGAAGGCATTTATTTCATTTTTAGAAATTTTAATTTTTCACATTTTTCCACGAAAAAGGCCAATACCTTTGGGTTCTAGGTGAAACCTAGAACCCAAAGGTATTGGCCTTTCACCTAGAACCCTTTGGGTTCTAGGTGAAATTCTCACTCAACACAAATCAAACAAAAATGTTTCCATGGTGTGTATTGTTGTTCATTTTCATCAAATAAACAAATTAAAACCCAGAATAAATCATTAAAGACAAGAAATGAGCAAAAAAGATGCCTCAGCGCAAATGTTAATGTTAGTAAAAGAGCCCAAATTTCAAAAAATATTGCGAAAAACAACAATCTTCCATCATAGAGTGAATGTTTGAGGTGTATAGAAGGCATTTATTTCATTTTTAGAAATTTTAATTTTTCACATTTTTCCACGAAAAAGGCCAATACCCCCCCCTTTGGGTTCTAGGTGAAATTCTCACTCAACACAAATCAAACAAAAATGTTTCCATGGTGTGTATTGTTGTTCATTTTCATCAAATAAACAAAATAAAACCCAGAATAAATCATTAAAGACAAGAAATGAGCATAAAAGATGCCTCAGCGCAAATGTTAATGTTAGTAAAAGAGCCCAAATTTCAAAAAAATATTGCAAAAAACCACAATCTTCCATTATAGAGTGAATGTTTTAGGTGTATAGAAGGCATTTTTTTAATTTTTAGAAATTTTAATTTTTCACATTTTTCCGTGAAAAGTGCCAATACCCCCCTTTGGGTTCTAGGTGAAATTCTCACTCGACACAAATCAAACAAAAATGTTTCCATGGTGTGTATTGTTGTTCATTTTCATCAAATAAACAAAATAAAACCCAGAATAAATCATTAAAGACAAGAAATGAGCCTAAAAGATGCCTCAGCGCAAATGTTAATGTTAGTAAAAGAGCCCAAATTTCAAAAAAATATTGCGAAAAACAACAATCTTCCATTATAGAGTGAATGTTTGAGGTGTATAGAAGGCATTTATTTCATTTTTAGAAATTTAATTTTTCACATTTTTCCACGAAAAGTGCCAATACCCCCCCCTTTGGGTTCTAGGTGAAATTCTCACTCGACACAAATAAAACAAAAATGTTTCCATGGTGTGTATTGTTGTTCATTTTCATCAAATAAACAACATAAAACCCAGAATAAATCATTAAGACAAGAAATGAGCCTAAAAGATGCCTCAGCGCAAGTGTTAATGTTAGTAAAAGAGCCCAAATTTCAAAAAATATTGCGAAAAACAACAATCTTCCATTATAGAGTGAATGTTTGAGGTGTATAGAAGGCATTTATTTCATTTTTAGAAATTTTAATTTTTCACATTTTTCCATGAAAAGTGCCAATACCCCCCCCTTTGGGTTCTAGGTGAAATTCTCACTCGACACAAATCAAACAAAAATGTTTCCATGGCGTGTATTGTTGTTCATTTTCATCAAATAAACAAAATAAAACCCAGAATAAATCATTTAAGACAAGAAATGAGCATAAAAGATGCCTCAGCGCAAGTGTTAATGTTAGTAAAAGAGCCCAAATTTCAAAAAATATTGCGAAAAACAACAATCTTCCATTATAGAGTGAATGTTTGAGGTGTATAGAAGGCATTTATTTCATTTTTAGAAATTTTAATTTTTCACATTTTTCCACGAAAAAGGCCAATACCTTTGGGTTCTAGGTGAAACCTAGAACCCAAAGGTATTGGCCTTTCACCTAGAACCCTTTGGGTTCTAGGTGAAATTCTCACTCAACACAAATCAAACAAAAATGTTTCCATGGTTTGTATTGTTGTTCATTTTCATCAAATAAACAAATTAAAACCCAGAATAAATCATTAAAGAATAGAAATGAGCCTAAAAGATGCCTCAGCGCAAATGTTAATGTTAGTAAAAGAGCCCAAATTTCAAAAAATATTGCGAAAAACAACAATCTTCCATTATAGAGTGAATGTTTGAGGTGTATAGAAGGCATTTATTTAATTTTTAGAAATTTTAATTTTTCACATTTTTCCACGAAAAAGGCCAATACCCCCCCCTTTGGGTTCTAGGTGAAATTCTCACTCAACACAAATCAAACAAAAATGTTTCCATGGTGTGTATTGTTGTTCATTTTCATCAAATAAACAAAATAAAACCCAGAATAAATCATTAAAGACAAGAAATGAGCATAAAAGATACCTCAGCGCAAATGTTAATTATAGTAAAAGAGCCCAAATTTCAAAAAAATATTGCGAAAAACCACAATCTTCCATTATAGAGTGAATGTTTTAGGTGTATAGAAGGCATTTTTTTAATTTTTAGAAATTTTAATTTTTCACATTTTTCAGTGAAAAGTGCCAATACCCCCCCCTTTGGGTTCTAGGTGAAATTTTCACTCGACACAAATCAAACAAAAATGTTCCCATGGTGTGTATTGTTGTTCATTTTCATCAAATAAACAAAATAAAACCCAGAATAAATCATTAAAGACAAGAAATGAGCATAAAAGATGCCTCAGCGCAAATGTTAATGTTAGTAAAAGAGCCCAAATTTCAAAAAATATTGCGAAAAACAACAATCTTCCATTATAGAGTGAATGTTTGAGGTGTATAGAAGGCATTTATTTCATTTTTAGAAATTTTAATTTTTCACATTTTTCCACGAAAAAGGCCAATACCCCCCCCTTTGGGTTCTAGGTGAAATTCTCACTCAACACAAATCAAACAAAAATGTTTCCATGGTGTGTATTGTTGTTCATTTTCATCAAATAAACAAAATAAAACCCAGAATAAATCATTAAAGACAAGAAATGAGCCTAAAAGATGCCTCAGCGCAAATGTTAATGTTAGTAAAAGAGCCCAAATTTCAAAAAATATTGCGAAAAACAACAATCTTCCATTATAGAGTGAATGTTTGAGGTGTATAGAAGGCATTTATTTCATTTTTAGAAATTTTAATTTTCACATTTTTCCACGAAAAATGCCAATACCCCCCCCCTTTGGGTTCTAGGTGAAATTCTCACTCGACACAAATAAAACAAAAATGTTTCCATGGTGTGTATTGTTGTTCATTTTCATCAAATAAACAAAATAAAACCCAGAATAAATCATTAAAGACAAGAAATGAGCATAAAAGATGCCTCAGCGCAAGTGTTAATGTTAGTAAAAGAGCCCAAATTTCAAAAAAATATTGCGAAAAACCACAATCTTCCATTATAGAGTGAATGTTTTAGGTGTATAGAAGGCATTTTTTTAATTTTTAGAAATTTTAGTTTTACACATTTTTCCATGAAAAGTGCCAATACCCCCCCCCTTTGGGTTCTAGGTGAAATTCTCACTCGACACAAATCAAACAAAAATGTTTCCATGGTGTGTATTGTTGTTCATTTTCATCAAATAAACAAAATAAAAACCCAGAATACATCATTAAAGACAAGAAATGAGCCTAAAAGATGCCTCAGCGCAAATGTTAATGTTAGTAAAAGAGCCCAAATTTCAAAAAATATTGCGAAAAACAACAATCTTCCATTATAGAGTGAATGTTTGAGGTTTATAGAAGGCATTTATTTCATTTTTAGAATTTTAATTTTTCACATTTTTCCACGAAAAGTGCCAATACTATCCCCCTTTGGGTTCTAGGTGATATTCTTACTCGACACAAATCAAACAAAAATGTTTCCATGGTGTGTATTGTTGTTCATTTTCATCAAATAAACAAAATAAAACCCAGAATACATCATTAAAGACAAGAAATGAGCCTAAAAGATGCCTCAGCGCAAATGTTAATGTTAGTAAAAGAGCCCAAATTTCAAAAAATATTGCGAAAAACAACAATCTTCCATTATAGAGTGAATGTTTGTGGTGTATAGAAGGCATTTATTTCATTTTTAGAAATTTTAATTTTTCACATTTTTCCACGAAAAGTGCCAATACCCCCCCCTTTTGGTTCTAGGTGAAATTCTCACTCGACACAAATAAAACAAAAATGTTTCCATGGTGTGTATTGTTGTTCATTTTCATCAAATAAACAAAATAAAACCCAGAATAAATCATTAAAGACAAGAAATGAGCCTAAAAGATGCCTCAGCGCAAAAGTTAATGTTAGTAAAAGGGCCCAAATTTCAAAAAATATTGCGAAAAACAACAATCTTCCATCATAGAGTGAATGTTTGACGTGTA